>NC_141537.1:159394141-159561641 GCF_021556685.1 Rattus norvegicus | reverse complement strand
ACTCTCTGCCTGTGGTCTGTTCACATTTGCATGGAGACTTCCTCATCCTGTCCCTGAGGGAAGGAACTGAGCCCCCTTACATTGCTTGGGGTCTCTGGCCTGTCTTTGAAATGGGCTAGGATGGCCCAGGAGGCCTGGGTTGGGGTAGAAGCCTCTGAAGGGCCTTGAGCTATGGTGTCCTCTGGACAGAGTTGAGAAGGACCAAGAGGACTGAGCCCCACTCCACCCCCCCCATCCTTGCGGTTGGAAAATGCTGCCGCCCCCCCTTCCTGAGCTGAGGAAACCTCACAGCCTCACTTCTCACTCTCTCCCCAGAAGGAGTTTTGTATTTTTTCCATCACGTGGTTTCCTGTGAGGCTAGGCATTGTGGGGCTACAGTTTCCTCCTGGGAAGAGGGTGCTTCACGGAAAGGTCCTTAGTTCTGCTTTCTGCCCTGCAGCCCCTCGGAGCTCTGTGGAGCCCCTCTGAACCCCTGCTACCCCTGGAACCTTGAAATACTCTTCCCTCGGGGGAATGTTTGTCTCCCTCACCCCCAAATGCGTTTTTTCATCAGTCCTTCCAGACTTTTGTCTCCTTTGGCACCCGCTGCCTTCTGTGGTTTGAGTCCATCCATGTTTTTCTGTCCCTTCTTTTAACTCAGTCAGAGTCCATTTCATGGGGACGCTTCATTTTGTCCCTCCAAATATTTTGTACACTGCCTTTCTGTTTCTCATGAATAGTTGAGAGAGGCTTCATTTAGGTTTTGGCTAGAGCCCTTCCTTCATTCTTTCTTTCTCCCTTCCTTTCTCCCTTCCTTCCGTTTTTTTTTTTTTTTTTTTTTTTCCTTTCTGTTTATCTTGGTCCTGGGGAGAGAACTCAGGGTTTTACATGTCCTGCTGTGCCAAAGGGACAGTCTTCATGGTTCGAATGCTGCGAAGGTTTATCTCTGACTGAACTAGGACCTGGGACCAGCATGCAACTGCTTAGCCCCCTTTTTCTTATTGTAGAGAAAATGGCAATCTCCCAGCTTTTGTTTTGTTTCTCTGTTTAAAAAGAATTTGTTACATTTTCTTGTGTGCCATGGCCGCAGGTAGAGATCAGAGGACAACTTGTCAGAACTGGTTCTCTCCTCCTCCATGTGGGTTCTGGGGATTGAATTCAGGTGGTAAGCTTGTCCACAACCATTTTTCTCTCTGAGCCATCTCACAGGAGCTGTTTCATATCTGTCTTCCCATCTGTCTGTCTGTCTGCCTGTCTTTCCTTCTTTCCTCCATCCCTTTCTTGTTTTAGAGATGGGAAGTTAGCTTTCTTTTGGAGACAGCTTGTAGCTCAGGCTGGCTTGGAATTCACCATGTAGACCAGGCTAGCCCCAAACTTACAGCGATCCTCTTGCTTCTGCCAACCCAGAGCTGTAATTACAGGTATATATCACCAGGACTGGCTGTTTGTTTTGTGTCTGAGGTAGGGTCTTACTGTGTAGCTCAGGCTGGCCTGAAACTTAACATGTAGAGCAGGCTGGCCTCGTTAAGACAGTTCTTCTGCTTAGTCCACTGAATGCTGGATTATAAAAAAAATGAACCGTCATTCTCAGCTATTTGGTGAGCTTTAAAGGTATGTTTGTGTAGATCATGCTGGCCTTAAATTTACCACTATCCTCATGTGTCCTGAGGGGCTGGAATTCCAGCTCCAAATCGGGATTACAGCACAAAGTCTGGCTTTTCCTCTCAGCATTTTCTGAGTTAGTAACGGATCTGTGTAGTGGTGGATTTGAAAGCTTGTAATTCAACCCTGGCAGATAGCAGGTGTCTGCGCTCGCTCTGGGGCCTGGTCACCATCTTTGCAATGTACTTTCTCCAGGTGGTATCATGGTCACATGTCTGGAGGGCAGGCAGAGTCACTGCTGCAGGCCAAGGGCGAGCCCTGGACATTTCTTGTGCGTGAGAGTCTCAGCCAACCTGGTGATTTTGTGCTCTCTGTGCTCAATGACCAGCCCAAGGCTGGCCCGGGTTCCCCGCTCAGGGTCACGCACATCAAGGTTATGTGTGAGGTGAGTTAGCTGGGCTGTGGGGAAGGCCTCATGCTGGAGCATCAGTGGGTTGGATTTAAGACTGGGGGTGCCAGGAGGGGGACTCAGCCCTGAGGGGTGACCCTATTTGGTGTCCTTCAGGGTGGACGATACACTGTGGGTGGCTCAGAGACATTCGATAGCCTCACAGACCTGGTGGAGCACTTCAAGAAGACGGGGATTGAGGAGGCCTCAGGTGCCTTTGTCTACCTGAGGCAGGTGAGGAGCCAACCTGCTTGCCTCTTTGTCTGAGCCATCAGAGACGTGGCTTTCTGAGGTCTCTCAGCCACTGATTTCTTGCCCTCCCTTACCCCCAGCCTTACTATGCCACTCGGGTAAATGCAGCAGACATTGAGAACCGGGTCTTGGAACTGAACAAGAAGCAGGAGTCAGAGGACACAGCCAAGGCCGGCTTCTGGGAGGAGTTTGAGGTGTGTCTGGGGACAGCAGGGCTGGCATAGATTGCCCTCTTTACCTGCCTCTGACACGGCTCTGACTATGGCCTCTGCACCTGTGGATGCACCCGGGGGCGGGGGACTCAGTTCTCTCATATTTCAGAGTCTGCAAAAGCAAGAGGTAAAGAACTTGCACCAGCGTCTGGAAGGGCAGCGGCCGGAGAACAAGAGCAAGAACCGCTACAAGAACATTCTTCCCTGTGAGCACCAGTAGGCCTGTCTCTCACTGCCCCCTGCCCCATTCCATCCCCACCATCCAGCAGGGCTCTCTCCCCAAGGCAGCCTCTTCACTTCCTAAGAGCCTCCCCACAACTACCAGGCAGTAACTCCCTCCTTGCCACGCCTTGCTCCCAAAGCCTCTACTCCCATTTATCCCTCCCTGCTGTCCTATCTATGAGTCTGTGGCCCTGGAGACAAGGACAGCTGTTGGCTTGGGAAGGGTCTTCACCCAGGGAGTGGCCCAAGCTGTTCATTCTCTATCCATGCCAGTTGACCACAGCCGAGTGATCCTGCAGGGACGTGACAGTAACATCCCAGGGTCTGATTACATCAATGCCAACTACGTTAAGGTGACTTGGGTGACCTCTGTGGGAACACATGTTGGTCTCTGAGAGCTCCCTGGGGCTTGGGGGTCTATGGCTACAGATGCCTGTGAGGTTGGATCTGATCTTATGTGGGGGTGATGGCGGGTGGAACAGGCACGCCCACTGCCCAGAGACTCACAGTCTGTGGTGGGATCTCTCTGTGCTTGCACCCAGAACCAGCTGCTAGGTCCGGATGAGAACTCTAAGACCTACATCGCCAGTCAGGGCTGTCTGGACGCTACCGTCAATGACTTCTGGCAGATGGCTTGGCAGGAGAACACTCGTGTCATCGTCATGACTACCAGAGAGGTGGAGAAAGGCCGGGTAAGGCAAAACTCCACCTTCCTGACCCTTAAATTTTCCTCCTCGGTCTTTGCTCACTCGGTCCAGACACAAGCAAGATCAGGGGCTTGTGAGATGGCTCCAACAGTTAAACGTGCTTGCCAACAAGCCCGACATCATGAGTGCAATCCTTGGGACCCACATGGTAGACGAGAACTTTACTTCTGCAAGTTATCCTCTGACTGTCAAGTGCATACCACAGCACATAGCATACAAGTACCCATATGTCTACAGTCACATACATACACACACATACACATACATACGTACGTACATACATACACATACATACCTACACATAAACACACACATTCACACACATACATATGTACATACATACACATACATACCTACACATAAACACACACATTCACACACATACATATGTACATAATACACATACATACCTACACATAAACACACACATTCACACATACACATGCATACATACATACATACATACACATACATACCTACACATAAACACACATTCACACATACATAATACACATACATACACACAAACACACACATATACACATATACACACAATACATACACACACATACATACACACAATAAAATGTAATTCTTTTTTAAGGGCAAGACCGGATGCCAATATAGAATAGGACATCAGTGACAAAGGCCCAGTGCATTTTGGGAAACTAAGGCCTGAGATGGTCTTCACTATACACTGTGACTCCTAGACACCCTGCCCTCCTGAGCACCATATGTTCGGCTGTGATGATATAGTCCAGTGGTAAAGCACTTGCCCAGTAGGAACCCTGGGTTTCATCCTCAGCCCCTCTCTTTAATGTGTCCCAGGGCACACATTCTTCATACATCCTCCCCATCCCCCCATCCTCTCTGCCTCTTACTTGGGTTTGAACCACACATAGCTTAGTACAGTTTCAGTGGTCACTGAATGGATTATAAGGTAAGGTGGGTTGATCAGATCCCGCCTAGCGGTGGTTAGCCTGAGGCCAGGTCCCAGGTCTGGTTCTGAGCTGGCTCATGTACTCTTTTAGCATCCACAGGGTGGGGGTGGGGAGGAGGCTCAGTGGTTAAGTATTTGCCATGAAAGCATGAGAATGAGAGCCCGGGTCCTCAGAAACCCTTGTACATTCTGGGTGGGCAGAGGGCGGATACCTACGATTCCAGCTTTGGAAGGAGGATACAGAAGACTCCCAGAGTGCACTGGCTCGCAAGATTTGCTATATTGGTGAGCTCTGGGTTTGAGTGACACACACTACCTCAATGAATACGGTGCAAGAGAGATGGAGGATGACTGCCAACGTCATCCTTATATCTCCATGTGCACACTATCTCCTGTGTATGTATCTGTACACACATGCACACCATCCTTCCATGTATGTATTTGTACATACATGTACACCATTCATCCCCCATATATGTATCTGTACACACATGTACACCCCCCCCACATATATATCTATATATACATTCAAAACCAATATTCAGGTCTATGTCTTGGGGCCCAGAAGGAGCCCCAGGGCCCTGCCTCTGTGCTTTATCCTTTCCCTCTCTCCTTTCAGAACAAATGTGTCCCATACTGGCCTGAGGTGGGCACTCAGCGCGTCTATGGGCTCTACTCTGTGACCAACTGTAAAGAGCATGACACAGCAGAGTACAAACTTCGAACATTGCAGATCTCCCCACTGGACAATGTGAGTGTCCCCAAGCTCGCCCATTCAGGAGCCTTTCCTTGATTTATTTTCTAGTCTGGGGGGGCGGGGAGGACAAGGATGAGGATGTCGTGTGGGAGCACCAGGCATTGCCTCTTTGTCCTTGGCCTAG
Source organism: Rattus norvegicus (assembly GCF_021556685.1). Classification (NCBI taxonomy): domain Eukaryota; kingdom Metazoa; phylum Chordata; class Mammalia; order Rodentia; family Muridae; genus Rattus; species Rattus norvegicus. The sequence continues at coordinate 159,556,398 of NC_141537.1, read as the reverse complement.
GGGGACCTGGTTCGGGAGATATGGCACTACCAGTACCTGAGCTGGCCTGACCATGGGGTTCCCAGTGAGCCTGGAGGTGTCCTCAGCTTCCTGGATCAGATCAACCAGCGGCAGGAAAGTTTGCCTCACGCGGGGCCCATCATTGTGCATTGCAGGTGAGTTAGTGTAAGAAACCAGCAGCTGGGGGCTACAGAGATGGCTAAGAGGTTAGGAGCTCTGAGCCACTCGCTCTTCCCGAGGACCTGGTTTGATTCCCAGCACCTACAAAGTGACTCATACTCTTCCGTAACTTCAGTCCCAGGGGATTCAACACAAGGGCCTACAAGGGCGCTGTGTGCACTGTACACACATGGTGTACAAACACACATGCAGGCAAAACACCCACACGGGCACAATTAAACTAACAGACAGGAGAACAATGCTGAGTCAGCACGGTTGGTTGCTAGTGGCAACCTGTATAGGGACTCACCGAAAGCCTCCCCTGACCCCTGCTTCTGGACTCCCCCACTGCTCCAGGCCTGAGGGTGGGCCTGGCTTGAAGTAGCCTCAGCCATCTACTCCCTGCTGCCAGATACAGATACAGAGACCGACTCTGCGCTGGCCTGGTCACCAGCTGGTAGCAGGGGAGCCTGGGCAGTTAGAGCAGGGTGCAGACTTGCCGCTCTGATTTCCTTCTCAGCCACCTTCTTCACAGCTTCCACTGGGGTCAGTGTGGGCCTAGCACCTCCCCTGTTGCTATTTAGGCTCTGTGGCTGGGTAAGAGGTGGTTGGCTGAGAGGTTAGCGGGAAAGGTCCTAAAAGGAGGTGGCTTTGCTTTGGTTGGTGTAGGACAACAAGTAAGGGGTCTTTGACAGAGGCCACTTGCTTATTACCAGCTGTGTGACCCTTGGGCAAGTTACTTAACTTCTCTGACCCTTGGGTTTCTCTTCTCAGTACTCATTGCTAGGTATAGTGGAATAAGCCTACAGTCCCAGCATTTGGGTGGCTGAGACAGGAGGATTATGAGTTCTCAGCAATACAAGTACGGATTTCTCTGGTTTTTGGGGTTTTATCCCCTATCGCCCCCATCCCCTCCCCCAAGACAGGGTTTCTTTGTGTAACAGCCCCAGCTGTCCTGGAGCTCTGCTTTGTAGACCAGGCTGGCCTTGAACTCACAAGAGATCTGCCTCCTTAGTGCTGTGATTAAAGACCTTGTCTTTAAAAAAAAGTTTCTGTGTGTGTGTGTCTCTGTGCATGTGTCTCTGTGTGTCTCTGTGCATGTGTGTTTCTGTGTGTGTCTCTGTGCATGTGTGTTTCTGTGTGTGTCTCTGTGCATGTGTGTTTCTGTGTGTGAGTCTCTGTGCATGTGTGTGTGTGTGTGTCTCTGTGCATGTGTGTTTCTGTGTGTGTGTCTCTGCAGGTGTTTTTCTGTGTGTGTGTCTCTGTGTGTATGCGTGCAGCTGTGTTCCTGTGTGTGTGTGTGTGTGTGTGTGTGTGTGTGAGTCTCTGGGCATGTGTGTGTGTGTGTGTGTGTGTGTGTGTGTCTGTGTGTATGCATGCAGCTGTGTTCCTGTGTGTGTGTGTGTGTGTGTGTCTGTGCAGGTGTGTTTGTGTGTGTGTGTGTGTGTCTGTGCAGCTGTGTTTCTGTGTGTGTGTGTGTGTCTGTGCAGGTGTGTTTCTGTGTGTGTGTGTGTCTGTGCAGGTGTGTTTGTGTGTGTGTGTGTCTGTGTGTGTATGTGTGCAGCTGTGTTTCTGTGTGTGTGTGTGTGTCTGTGCAGGTGTGTTTCTGTGTGTGTGTGTCTGTCTGTGCAGGTGTGTTTGTGTGTGTGTCTGTGTGTGTATGTGTGCAGCTGTGTTTCTGTGTGTGTGTGTGTGTCTGTGCAGGTGTGTTTCTGTGTATGCCATTGATGGCTCCTTATGTCCGATGGGGAAACAGGAACTAGTGTAGTCCTCTTCCTATTCTGTTCTTGTAATACTAGGCCTGTGGGCGCATCAGACTCCTCCTTCCCCCCACAAATGGCTGGCCTGCAGCTGGGCTGGAAGTGCCTCTCCCATACTGTCTTGGGGCCCAAACTCTGCCCTCTGCCATCTTGGGACAGCTTGTCCCCAAGAACCTGTCTGCCACCCCTCCCTATTCACCTACTTCTCGAAATCCCCATGGCCTTTATTTAGAAATCACAGGAAGGAAGTGGTATGGGGGTGTTATTTTTGACAATCTGGGTTTGAAATTAGACAGCTCAGCTTATGGCACTAGTCGCATGGACTGGACTGCAGGCGGGTCTGGGGTCTGCACCTTCAGTTTGCCCGAGGGTGGTGGCTGACATGGGCAAAGGGAGGCGTGCTACTGCACTTTCTCCACTGTGTGTGTCCTGGGCCAGCCCTTTCTGCCATGTTGAAGAAAAGAGAAATGCAGTTCCACAGAGAGAAAGGTTAAATGTCACCTCTTCTCTTTGTCTCCGTCTGTCTGTCTGTCTGTCTGTCTGTCTGTCTCTGTGTGTGCGCACATGTGTGTGTGTGTTGCTGGGGATTGGACCACAGGGCCTTAAGCATGCTAAACCCATGCTTTATCACTGGGTCATACCCTAAGCCAAATATAACTCTGTGTGTGTGTGTGTGTGTGTGTGTGTGTGTGTGTGTGTGTGTATGTGTCTCAGTGGCCTGGAACTTGCTGGGTAGACCAGGCTAGCCTTGAATTCACAGCAGTCCACTTTGTCCTCCTCCTGAGTACTGGGATTAACAGCATGCACTACCACACCAGGCTTCTGCCTCGGATTTGAGAGAAGGTTTCTCACTGAACTTGGAGCTCATCCCTTCAGTTAGGTTGGCTGGCCAGTGAGCTGTCTCTGCCTCTGACCATCCTCTGGTGATGTGGTTATATGACCACTCTTCTTGGCTTTCTTTTTTCCATGCTTGCTTGCACGGTAGTCATTAAATAACTTTTTTTTTTTTTCAGACAGGGTTTCTCTGTGTAGCCTTGGCTATCCTGGAACTAGTTCTGTAGAATAGGTTGGCCTTGGACTCATAGAGATTAGATCTGCCTTCCTCTGCCTGCCAAGTGCTGGGATTAAAGGAGTACAGCATTACCAAAAGAGTTTCTCCAAATATAACTCTCGAAGGCAGGGATGAGGGGAGGGAAGCCCAGGTACCTGAGGAACAGGCAGGGCAGTGGCAGGTTGTGGATCTCGTTTCTCCAAGAGATGAGGATAGCCAATATTTGGGAGGAGTGAGGAGTGGATCAGGAAGTGGGGAACAGATGCTTGGAGGGAGGGAAAAGGTGTCCGCACCTCAAAGCAGACCCTGGCTTGTATATCCTGTGACTAGGGCAGAAGCATGGGTACAGAGCCCAGCACATCCCTCCTTCGCTCCTCTAGTGACCTATAAATACACACACACACCTTGCCTGGTGCTGGGGTGGCCCCCAAGACTCACCATTTCCTGGGGAGGGCCAGGCCTCTGATGGTGGTACCTTGTCTCTGCAGCGCTGGCATCGGCCGCACGGGCACCATCATCGTCATTGATATGCTCATGGAGAGCGTCTCCACCAAGGGTGAGGAGTGCTGGGGAATTCGTGTCGGTGTGAGAGGGGCAGGCAGGCCCTTGGCCACTGTCTACCCTGAAGTTCCTCTGCCACCTTTGTCCAGGGCTAGACTGTGACATTGACATCCAGAAGACCATCCAGATGGTACGGGCACAGCGCTCTGGCATGGTGCAGACAGAGGCACAGTACAAGTTTATTTATGTGGCCATCGCCCAGTTCATCGAAACAACCAAGAAGAAACTGGAGATCATACAAGTGTGTCCAGAGTGGGGCTGGTGGGTGGCAGGGGAGAGTGGGCATCACCTAGTCCTGCTGGTACCACCATCCTCCCACCATACCTTTGCCCACAGTCCCAGAGGGGCCAGGAGTCGGAGTATGGGAACATCACCTACCCTCCGGCTTTGAGGAGTGCCCACGCCAAAGCCTCCCGTACCTCCTCCAAGTGAGTGGCTCTGCTTGCCCCTGCAGAATGCTTGCCCCTGCAGAATCTATCCCCTCCTGCCCAGCCTCAACTGTCTTTCTTGGAGGGGATTAGTGTGGAGGCTGGAGAAACCCTGGTTCGAGGTCAAACTTCTTCCTATCACCTGAAGTTTTTCCTGAAGTGCCCCTTATGACCATGTGTGGGGCTCCTGTGTGAGATGCAGCCTCTGTCTCTGGGAGACTTGGATCTAGAGTTCAGATTAGTGAGCAGGTTCTCTTATTTTCCTGGCTTCACATACTGAGAGTCTGGAGGGGCCTCTGGGGCTGGGTCACCCTGCACAGTCTCCAGATGCATCCTCTCCCCTCTCAACCCCAGACACAAGGAGGAGGTGTACGAAAACGTGCATAGCAAGAACAAGAAGGAAGAGAAAGTAAAGAAGCAGCGATCGGCAGACAAGGAGAAGAACAAAGGTTCTCTCAAGAGGAAGTGAGCTGGGTATTCGTCTGCAGGTGGCCATGGTGCGGCCCCTTCTGTATGGCCTTTCTCTCCCTGCCCTCAATCCCCCAACATCAGTTCAGACGTGCATGGGACGGGTCACGATCTCACCCTACCCTGCCAGGGTGTCCGTAGATCTTGTATTTCCTTCCCAGGCCCCAGACAACCTTTGATCCACCTTGTCTCTTTTATTTGCAGCATCAGCCTTACTCCGTGCAGAGGCCTCCGCTGGGCAGACAGAGACCTGTAGTCCACACCACCCCCATCTTGTTGTAATTTAAGTGACCGTGGTCCTCTGAACCTGTATATGGCTCAGCAAGCCTCAGGGAGAGTCAGACCCTTCTCTTCTTGTAAATAAAGCCCCTGGACAACTGTGTATTGCCTCCGACTCTGTGCCTCTTGTGTCCAGGGACTCTGGGCAGGATGGGCTGGGATGTCATGTGTGGCCGCTAAGCTCAGCCTTTGGGGACAGACAGACCTGGTTTTGGATATGGCTTCACACGGGTCGATGCCCATAGCAGCCCTAGGGCTTAGCTTGCTCTGTGTGTTTCTCTCAATCATGCTGGGGATGGGACTGAGGGCTGCCTACATGACAGGCAAGTGCTCCAGCCTATGGGGAGGGTGATCTGGGCTCACCCGCCTTCCCTAGCTCCGTAGTGGGGCTCACTGAGAGAGTGAGAGCCAGTAACAATGCCTCTGCTACAGTACACTGGCAACAGGCCCGGGCACTAGTTAAGAGACTATAGAATTCTCGGCACTTTGGTTTACGTTTTATTCTTTTGTGGTACTGGGGACAAAGCTCAGGGCCTCCCCCACACCAGGCAGCGAACAGCTCTCTCAGTGAGTTACAACCCTCAGCTCTCAGTCTGGCTATTTCTCAGTGGAGAAAGCCAAGGCACAGAAAATTAACTTGATCAAGTTACAGGACTACTGGCCTTCAGGGTCCGGGTCCTCATTACTTGGCAGACTCAGTAGGGTCCACCCCAGAAGGATTCACTGAGCAACTAAATGTTGATTGTAAGATCCAATCAGGGAGAACTTTAGGAGGGACTGATCTAGTCTGCAGTTCCTGATACACAGGAGGATCCCACTGGGGCTGCTGAGTCTTTCATCTTCCTGGACACTGGAGACCATTTTAGTATTTTGTCCCTTTCTTTCCCTCTGTCTAGAGCTGTGTTCTTTATATATAACTTGAATCTCCGAGTCGGTGGCCAGTATCAGCTCCCATACCTTGAGAAGAGCTGGCTCCCACCATGGGAAAGGCCAAGGGTAGCACATTGGTTAACCTGAATGCCCACTGTGTTAAGGGTCACGGGGTAGTGCCGGGAGCAGTTGAGGGCGATAAGCTTATCTTATTAGGACTCAGGAGATGTCTGGGAGACCAAGCCAGAGTTAGTCCACAAAAATAATTGCAAGGGAAAAGTATAGAGAACAAAGAGGAGGGAGAAAGGGACAGCTCTGGTACGGAGCAACATGATAGCTCCCTGGAGCTATGGCCCTCCAGGGGGTGCATGGGTGGGGCCTTCACCTGTGTGCCTGCAGGGCCCCTCTCCCAGCAACACAGAACCACACAGAAGAAAGGCAGGACCTAGTCCTGCAACTGCCCCGGACTAATTCTTTGAGGGCCAACTGAGAAAAGGGCTCTGCTGCTCAGAGGTGGGTTGCAAGGACCGTCCCTCCTGATTTAGCTGCTGTAGGGCTAGGAGGCCTTTGGGCCTGGGGGCAGGCACTGCAACCTCAGGGTAAAACCAAGGATCTAGAGGCAGGCTTGGGGATCCACAGGTCTGGTGGGGCTTCCTCCCTTCCTAGTTCTCAAGGGGTTGCCCAACTCTGAGCCTGGGACAGGAACCCAGACCAATGCCTGTCTAGCTGACCCCACACTGACCTCAGGGATGATCCTCTGACTCTGGCTGAGGGCAGGGTTGGAGAGGCCTCAGAGAAGAGGGAGTTTAGTTTGGGGAAGGAGCCGCTGGAAGGGGAATCCAAAGATGGCCTCTCTATTCCTTTAGAAACAGGGAAAGACTAGGTAGGAGAAGAAAGGCAGCCAGAAAGGGCGGGAGGCCTGGCGGGGTGGCCAGGCCTCAAGAGGAGGTGCCCGGGGCTGGTGCTGGGAGGGAAGGAGTTAAGGCGGAGAGGGGGGCAGCCTATGGCAGGAGGACACACCTGTGCGCAGGGCAGAGGCAGGCGGGGCCCAGGTGAGGCGCCCGTGCTGCCCGGCAGGTGAAGAAGGAAGAGGAAGAGTGGAGGCCAAGCTGGCTCTAGGTGGCTGGATCCGGGGCGCTGATACCCCTTTCTTTCTTCTGCACCACTCTAGGGGTCAGGCGGGTCTGGTGCCAGGTAAAGGCCACCGATCAAGGGGGTCCTGGGGCTGCGCTAGGAACGGTAGAACGCAGGAAATTTGTGTGTTGGGGGCAGGCAGGGACAGGCCGTGGAATGGTAGGGGTCTGGCTCGCGGGCCGACAGTAGAGGCTGGGGAGCTACTGAAGCTGGTTTTGGCCTTAGTGACCGGCAACTCAGGGTACGCCTGGTGGGGAGCAGCAAGGCTCTCCCGGAAGTGTCCCAAATGACGCGGAGGTGGGGGATGGGAGCAGGAGATCTGCCGCTTCTCCTCAGGGCTTGGGCTTTACCAGGGCTGATCCTGAAGGTGGACTGGTTGGGTAGGGGCCCTCGTCTTACCCAGCAGTGTTTGGGTGCTGGTTGGGAGTCTCTAATACTGCCGGGTAATGATGGAGGCCCCTGCTCCTGTGTCATCGGCGTCCATGGCGGTCCCTTGCTTTAGGCCCTTTCTCTGGTAGCAAACCCACTCCTCCCACACAGACACTGAAAGCCCCTTCTTCCGAGTTAAGGATCTTGCAGAAGTGGCTCTCCAGTTGGCTGCTTGCCCACTGGAAGAACACAATGGCCCCAGCCCCTCCTCCAACCCAGTGTGATTTGTCATCTGGTAGATCCAGAACCTACTAGAAGCAGACCTTGGCCTAGACCCTAGACCTGGGATTGTCTACGCACTCAAGGGGCCTCAGTCAGTCAGCCGGCAGCGGCATCCCTCTAGCGCTTGATCGGCGGTAGATCAATTTATGTTGGCTGACTCTGGGTCCATCTTCCAGTGCAGTGTTGGATGGTTGAAGTACGAAGCTCCTAACACTGTCTGGTAAAGATGGCCCCCGGGTCAGTTCCCTCAGCAGTGACCTTGGAGCCTTGAAGACCACCGACGCCTCCAGACCAACAGCCTCTGACCTTTAACCTTCTGGATGTGGGGTGTGTGTGAATCACCTGGCAAAGGGGAACAATGGGGAAGAGACAAAATGGCTGCCTTCAGAGCAGCAGCAAGATTTGGAAACACATTTGGTTCCCGGGCATTTGCATTGTCTTTCCACCCTGGGAACGCGGACGTCAATGGGGAACATGGGTTACTGATCCAGGTTCATTGGCCTGTCTATCTTAGGTTGCCTAGACCTCAGGAGAGACTACTTCCTCCAAGGATCTGAACCCCTCTAGCCCAGTTAAGGTTCACCTCTCCCACATTTCGTTGTTTTATGGTTCACATTTCTTGTCTACCCAGAAGGAAAAGATAGCAACGGTTCTAGGGAGCCTTGTATGAGCAATGGCTTGGTTTCCCCAGTACTTGAGACTCAGGGTCTTCAGAAGAGGTAATCTGTGGAAAACAGGCTCTTGTTCAGTTGGGCTCCAGGGCTGTGGGGGTGGGAAGGCCACCTCCGTAGGGAGACACTTCAGTGCAGATAGCTCATCGTACCTGGTGACTAACAGCACACTGGGCTTCGGAACACTGAAACCCTGGGGAGGAACCACCGTCTCCCGGAGCTGCTCAGAAGCTGGTTACCAAGGAAGCAGCTCCCCTTGGGGTCATCACGTTTTTAGTTTGGCTCAGCAAAGCCACAGCTGCCCCATCTTTTAAAAAGATGTTATTAAGTCTGTGGGTTTGTTTGGTAGACCTGGAGGGTGGCGTAAAGGGTGTAGTTTGGCCTCTGAGATGGGCTGCTCCCAGCTTAGGTCCTGTTTTGAGGACCCAGCAGCGGCAGAGTCAAGACTGCCACAGGCTAGACTGCTTGTGCCCTCTACTGGCAAAGACCCAGGATGCATGTGTGACCAACTGTCTGTGTGAAACTTAGACGCAAACCTTTTGGCTTTAGTTTAAGTAATAAAAATTTTATTGAGACTTCCTGGCATGGTGGTTATCTCCCCCCATTCAGGGAGAGGGACAACACTACAGGAAATCACTGAGAAATCACACTGTCTCCTGTCCCCCCCCTTCCCAGCCAATACAAGAAGGAGGAAAACCCCTCTGAAAGGGTTGGTCTTCAGTCTTCCTTAATCCAAGAGAGCAGATACAGAAGAATCCATCACATGATGCTTGGGTCAGGGTGGGGTATGCTTGACCCCCTAGCTGGCCCCTCCAAACTGGAGAAGTGTGCCAACTTCTCTGGTGGTGGGGTTCTTGATGTCCACACTCACTTCTTACCCTTAATGAGGCTGTCACTGTAGAACAAAGGAAACATTCATAACATTACCAATGTCGTAAGTGTGGGGTGCAGAACACCTCAAACCACCCCTTCTTCCTAAATGAAGGTCTGACTGGGGAGAAAGGGGAAGTGTAGGGCCAGGTCCAGGAAGCAGATGGCCCCAGGACCCCATAGCAAGGAGGCAGTCACTTACCTTCCCCTGTAGCCAGCATGCCGTGAAGTGAGCAGGAAATATGTGGGAAGAGAAAGGTGATTAGTCAGCTGCAGGCCCCAGCTGCTCTAGACCCCTCTGCTCCCCAGCGAGGACAGCTCTTCATTTCTGCTCGTTACCAGCAAGGCAGGACAGGTTCTCACGTGAGGCTATCAGTCAGCACTTCTTAAACATTTATAAATAAAATGACTTTCCATAAGACGTCCTGCTTTGCTTTATAAAATCAGCTCTAGAGGATGCAAGATAGGAACTGCCAACTAGCCAGACACCCACTTCTCTGACTAGTGTTCAGAGAAACTGTCAAGGGCCCTGGCGACTATCTAGACAGAGTCCAGGGGAGCAGACGTAGGGGCTTCGCTCTCTGTACAGTGGGCTCTCTTACCGAGTAAAGCTTTCATCCTGCAGATTCAGCACAAGGTTGTCAGCTGTGAGATAGATCCGGTTCTGTGATGTGGCGATCTACAGGACAGGGAATGGATGAGTTAGCAGAGGCTTCAAGATTGTGACTCAGTGGCCACCCAGTGGAAGACATAGTAACAGAGCTGGCTTCTGATCTAATACAAAGATCAGGGTGCAAAAAGCCTTGGTGCCACAGTTCTGCAACAACCGTAAAAACAAAGCCTGGGGAGCACTGCGGGGTCAGTGGAGGAGGAAGGGTGCCCAAGGACACTGTTTAGGTAGAGACTCAAGCCAGTGTGACTGTGGCTGAACACTTTCAATCTCGATCGGCAGCCCTTCCACAGTGAGGCCTTCCACTCACCGTTTTAGAGATGTTCTGGGCAGCCCGGATCTTTCGGAGCTTGATATAGCCAGGATTCTTGCTCAGTGCTTCTCCAAGGTGAGCAGACAGGGTTAAGGATTCTTCTGGGCCAGGTTACATCTGTGACAATCTCCCCCACCCTCCGCCAAGAGCTCTTTGGGCTGTCAGATTCGAGGTCTGCGCTCACATGGCTACTCACACTTTGGCTCCTCCTGTGGGCCTCCCTACAGGATGCTGCCAGCGCTGTGGTGGCAGCTGACAGAGGTGAGGCCAGCAGTGCTATTGATCTGGCCTTACAGCAGGGAGTCAGGCCTCTGGCGCCCCTGCCAAGATTCCAGATCTCACTAGTTGTCCTGTCCTCCCACCACCCCCAAGCCAAGAGTCAGTAGGCCAAGTCGCATTCGCCTTAGTCTCATCAACCGGCCCATGGTGCAAGATGGCAAACAGGTTGTGCCAGGGGAGAGGCCAAGCTCTGTGCAACAGAAGGATATCATCTTAGCAGCCTCCGCCTCCCCCTCAGCCTGCACAATCTTCTGTCGTTGTTCCTGCTTTGCTTTCTCCACCAAAAACTGGGCCCTCTGGGCTTCCTGCTGGGCTGTGGCATAAGTGAACTGATGTTATAGCTGTAAGGTGTAGGAAGCCCACATACATGTGGTCCCCCTTCTCCGGTCTCCAGAAGCCCACCGACCTCGCCTGCCTCCATGGACTTACCCACTTGTTTGGCTTCTACAGCAGCTGTGTACTCTCGGCTGAAGCTTAGCTCTGTGATAGCTACATCGTCCAGGATGAGGCTGAAGTCCTTGGCACGCTCTGTCAGCTCTCTTCGGATCAACAGAGACACCTGGGGGCAGGGGTTGGGAGGGGAGGTTTGGTTTGAACTGAAAGGAAGGTGGCATTGCTGTAACTATCTGATCGCCAGAGCTCCTGAGTATGGGCACCAAACCTATCACCTAAATCCTTAAACATTCACTAGAAAAACATGGTTCCCTTTCTCCATGTGACAGTCAGGGCAGCATCAGACAGGTGTCACGACTGTCCCGTGTCACACCGAGTCCTAATCTCCTCTTTTCAATGTATGCATCTCCTTAGCTCCCTGTCAATCGAGGAAAGCCCTTTAGAGACGTGGGAAAGGGTATACAGCTATTGTTCTCTCCTGTGCTTCCTTCTTAACGTCCACTGCTATCAGGTTCTACAGCGGTGTCTCCTTATTTCCCCCAGTCCAACTGGCCATGCAGGCAAGGAGAACCTGAGACTTCTGATCCTCCTACTTCTACCTCTAGTGCTGGGATTACAGGCATGCGCCACGCCTGGTTTGACACTTGGGAATACAACCAGGATTTGTGCACGCTAGGCAAGCACTCACCGACTGGACTACAGATCCATTCCACCCCATCCTGGAACACCTTTTATTTAGTACCCAGTAACCCTGACCAAGGAGACAGGGGTCAGACCTGAGCCCGCTGGGTAATGAGCTGCGAGGCGTTGAACTTGGCCACCACACTCTTGAGCACCTCATTAACAATGGACGGCAGCACTCGCTCCTCATAGTCTAGGCCTAGGCGCTGGTACATGCTGGGGAGCTCCTGGGCATTGGGCCGAGACAGTACACGCAGGGAGATGTTCACCATCTGCAGGTCTGAGGGAGAGGTCAGCAGTGGCCGGTTAAGGCCAAATTCCCCCTTTCCCAGCATCTTTTCCTATGAGTGCTACCCACCATGCTACCCACCATGTTACACAGTACAGACTAGCTCCACTGGGAAGATGATCATGTCAACGAGGAACATGTGGACAACACGGGTGAGACAGATCCTTGTTTACTGAGAAATCTTTTCTACAGGTCTTCCATTAATACAGCTTTAAAAAAAGTTTTTTTTTTTTTGCTACTCCTCCAAAGTGGATTCACCAAGCAGCACAATTTTGGGTTTCCCCCTAATCATCTGGAGAACCAGAACTGTGAACTGTTTATTGTTTATTTCCAAGGCCTGTGGCTTGGCCAATGAATAAACCACATACACTGCAAACAGCACAAAGAAGCACATTTCTGGGGGCTACTTGCCTCAGTGTGTACATGGGAATGAGGCAGAGGCCTGGGGAATCTCAAAGGCAGGACTTCTAAATGTGGTCTACAAGGAAACAGCTAGTGAAGAGTGGGGGCACTTTCTCCAGAGCAAGGTGTACTGTGGATGTAATCAACAAGTCAACAGAAAAAAGGCCTTAAAAAAAGGCTTGGATCCAGGCAGCAAGGAAGAAAGGCAACTCATTTCGTTTATGCTAGGCAGAAGGTAACGTTAAAACGTGCACACATACTTACATGTATTGTTTTGAACCGTGAGGCATGGCTCTTTTGCAGACATAGAATACAAGCCCTAAGAAACACTACCATTTCTGGCAGCCTTGCCAGGCTCATTTTACATTTCTGTCTTTCCCCACGTGCCATGCAGCTCCCAGTTGCCCACATTACCTTTGGAGCCTGTGGGGGAGGAGATTTTTCGAGGTCTGGCCCGAATGTCATAGATGATGGGGTACTGGAACCAGGGAATCCTGGAAAGGAGAGGTCAGGGACAGGAGTTGGGAAACTACAGTTTCATTGATTTTGACCAGTTTCCCCTCACCACTCGTCCTTGGGCCTGTTCCTCCCCATGACCACAGACAGGGAGATTCTCTTTTCCAGGTCGAGAACAGCCTTTTATGCTGGCATTGTCCTTACGAGAAGGAGTGAGGAGGGGAAAAAGCAGTATCGAATCCTGTTGTTAAGTCTGGCTACAGCCGTCAAGGGTGAAGGGTCAGGGCCTGCTCGCTCTGCCCGCCATTACCTGAAGTGAAGGCCTTCGGCTAGGATTGTGTCCTGTTGTACGCCACCAATACGATTAAAGAAGATGGCTCTGTGACCACCTTCCACTGTGGAGAGAGGGGTGGGAGTCAGGACAAGCTGCTGGTCAGGCTCAGGCGGGACAGGGATGAGGGAGCATGGAGGCGCGGACACTTGGGGGAGGTAGGACAGTGGGTCTGGAGACCGCGAGGTCCGGTCAGTGGAAGGAGGTTGCTCACCAGTGAATACGGACTCACGGACGCCGTAGGCCACAGCCCCGGCCCCCAGCAGCAGCTTCAGCGCCGTGCCCATGCCCCGAGGCCCGGAGGGCAGGCGTCCCGCTAGGTCCTTTAAGTTCTGGGCCATGTCTGATTCTCCTGAAGGCGGCGGCACCAGTGGTCAGGAGGGGGTGCCCGCCAGCTTCTACCCCACTCCAGTTTACACACCTCGCCTTGCACACGAGGATTGGAGGCCTTAGAGCTCGCGGGAGAAAGGGCACCGGAAGTGCGTTCTCTCTGAACCCGCCCCCGTTTGCTTAGTCGGACCCAAACCTCGCGCACAGTAATGGCGCATCCGGAAGTCCCGCCCCCTTTGGAGGTGTGCCCTCTTAGAGAAGCTTCCGTACAGGTATCGCCATTTTCAAGCGCCCTCTTTCAAAATGGCAGCTAGAAGGAAGTTTGCAGTGAGGCGGACGTGAAGTTCTAACTTAAGGACCTTAGCGCAACTTCCGGTCTGCTTACAAGATGGCTGCGACCAGTGGTGGCTTCCAACCTCGTGAGCGGCGTTTTTCAGTGCAGGAACAGGACTGGGACCCTGCGCCGCCTAAGAGACCCCGGCTTGGGGCAGGAAGCAAGTGTGGAGGCCGTAGGCTCATTGTGGTGTTGGAAGGGGCCAGTCTGGAGACAGTCAAGGTAGTTTTGAACATGAATGCGGAGGTAGTCCATTGATGAACCAGATTCTGTGGGGCACAGAATGAATGGAAAAACGGAGCCGTGAAATTTGCTTTTGAAGGATGACCTAGTTTTGCAGGCGGTTGACATCCTGGATTGGCAGTGTTTTCTTTTGCTCTTGACTCTCATTTTAGCTTTTAGTTAATTTACCAGGGACTCTGTGATATAAAATGCAAAATGGGGGAAGCATTGAGGTTTCCCACATTTCTAAAGGCCAGTGACTTCCTCAGCCTTTTATTGCTAAGGATTTGATGTTTTATTTTGTTAAAAGGCTTTCGACCGCCAGCTTGTTTTATATTTACCTATTTTGAAGTGTGTCTGATCAGATTATTTAAAAAGCCTTCGTCTTTGCTTTTTTACCCCCTTAAATACTTATTTTACCCTTTCTTATGCATGCAAGTCTCCATGTGGCCGTGAGCCACCTCATGTGGGTGCTAGGAAGCTAACTTGGGTCCTGTACAAGAAAGCTTTGTCATAACCCCTGTGCCATCTCTCTTGCCCCCTCCTTCCTTCCTTCTTTCTTTTGTCTTACCTTTCAGAGCTAAACTTGTTCATTGGTTAGATCCAGAAGTCATCCCCCAACCCCTTCCCCCAATACACACATACCCCACACACACTCTGGATGGTTGTATTTTGTAAGTCTTGGAATGCAGTCGAGGTTGGCTTGGAACTCTCCACCTTCAACCTCCTCAGTACTTGGATATTTATAGGTGAGTTTCACCATGCCAGGCCTGACCTGGATTTAAATTTGGTCCTTAGCCTTTCCTAGTGACTGTGAGAAAACATGTTTGCTCTCCCTTTGTAAGGTGGTTGTATACCAAACCACACAGGAGCTGTATTGACAGTCCTGTAAAGGTGGTTAAGAGTGTTACCTGAGAACCCGAGGTGAGAGTCATTTCCATTTGTTCTTCATGTACACTTTATTAAACTAGAAAACTGTTTTCCCCTTCTACTCTTTTCCCCTAGACTTATTTCTGAGTACCCTGGAACTATCTTCAGACACACCAGAAGAGGGCATCAGATCCCATTACAGATGGTTGTGAGCCACCATGTGGTTGCTGGGATTTGAACTCAGGACCTCTGGAAGAGCAGTCAGTGTAACCACTGAGCCATCTCTCCTGTACCCTCCCCTTCTATTTTTTATTAAGTGATCAATTAATCAGATTTAAAATTTTCTATAGTCATTTCCAACCTAACTACAGGCTTTTATATAATCCTCCCTCAGTGGTTATCATCAGTCATCATCATTATTATTGTTTAAAGGTTTATTTATGTGTATTGGTGTTTTGCTTGCATGTATATCTCTGTAGAATGCCAGATCCCCTGGAACTGGAGTTACAGACGGTTGTGAGTTGCCATGTTGGGGCTGAGAATCGAACCCAGGTCCTCTGGAAGAGCAGCCTGTGCTGTTAACTGCTTATCTATCTAGCCCTTATTGTTATTCTTGTTGACAGGGTCTCACTGTGTAGCTCCTGCTGGCCTGGAACTCACTGATTATCTGCCTGTCTCTGTCTCCTGAGTGCTGGGATTAGTGGCATGCACCACGACACCTAGCTGCTTTTCAACTCTTTGAATGTTAATTTGGACATTATCGGACTAGGAATCCCATGATAATGGTAATTTGCAAATGTGGAAACCATTCCTGTGTCCATGTTTCAGAAAGGAGGTACACTAGATTCCTTCTGTACACCACTTTTCTGACATAGGCAAATCAGTTCACTTAACTGTAATGTTGGAAGGAGTAAAGGAGGTACTGTATGTGTTTAGGATAATGTCTGCTACTTGAAATTAATATCACTTGTTCCAGGTTACTTGTTGAGAGTTCAAACAGTTATATTAAAACTCTTAGCCCATGGGTGGAGAGACATTGGTTAGGAGAACTTGCTCTTGCAGTTTGGTTCCCAGCACCCACAGTCTGGCTCTCAGTTGTCTGTCAGTCCAGTTCCAGGGGATCTGATGACCCCTTGGCCTCCACCGGCTCAGCACCCGTGTGATGCACAAACACACACACAGGCAAGACACCTGTACCCATAAAATTAAAACAATGTGTGTACACACATATGCTGCATATAAATCTGGCATATATATCTTCTCAAGTGGAAACTTAAGGGTTATTTGGAAAGTTGGTTGAATGATGTTTTGCCAAGGCAAACATGTGAAGGAACGTTTCATTAAAGTGGATACAGGTGTGAAAGCCTAAGACAGACTCGTGAAGGAACATTTTGCTGAAGCAGACACAGGAGAGAGCATGTTCCGCTCATATTGAGTATCTGCTGCTGTTCTGTTTTACTTTGAGATAAGGTCTCACCCTGTACCTCATACTGGCCTGGCACTTGGTGGGCTCCTAAAGGCTGAAGTGCAGGTGTGAGTTCCCACATCCAACTTGTGATGCTGCATCCTTTTCTTCTCCAGACAGGATTTCTCTGTGTAACAGCCCTAGCTGTTCTGGAACTTGCTTTGCAGACCAGGTTGGCTTTGAACTCAGAGATTCACCTGCTTCTGCTCAAATTAAAGGCCAGTGCCACCATAGCCAGGCGCTGCTTCATTTATTAGAGCTTAGCCTAAAGAACCACTACATCGTGGACTAAGATGACTTAGTGGAGTACTGGCTATGCTCTCCACAGACATGGGGACCTGTGTTCTAACCCAGCAACTATGTAAAAAAAGCCCAGGCCATGCTAAGCATGCTTTTAATCCCAGCACTTTGAGACAGTTGGGGAGGTAGATCTCTGAGTTTGAGAAAGGAAAGAAGAGAGGGGCCCAGCTCAGTTTGTAACCCTGGCATTGGAGAGACAAGTGAGTCTGTAGAGCTTGATGGCCGGCCTGCCAGTCTAGCTGAATTGGTGAGTTCAGGTTCAGTGAGGAACTCTATGTCAGAACATAAGAGGGTGATAGAGGAAGACACTAGACATCAATCTCTGGCCTTCACATGTAAGCACATTGTACCTACATGTGCAGGCGGCATTTGCACGTGCGCACACACACACACACACACACACACACACACACACACACACACAGATGTGGAATTATAGCGGTGACAGCGGAGTGATGCCTGCCATCTGTGTATTTCCTGTTCATCTGTTAATTTCTGTTCATCAGTTTGTAGATTCGTGAGATTGTTTGCCGTTTCTGTGAGGACAAAGTATGAGGTTTCGAACTTTGTCCTGTCTGTTTAGTAGCTTCTAAGAACTGTTGAGAACTGCTGGCAATGGTTTCGTTCTGGTCATTCCAGTTTGTGGTTTCAGATCAGTGCACAAACTCAGGTTTCACAAGCCACCATCACCTGCTCTAAGTGCAGCGCTTTGGTGTCTTCTCTTGTGGTTCCTTCTGTGTGCTGGCCCACAACCATGTCATTCCAGTTCCACAGCATCTGATGTCTTCCCTTGACTTATATAGACACCCGGCATGCACATGATACATATATACACAGACAGACTAAATGCTCATACATGTAATGTTCATAATGTAAAATTAGGTAAATCTTAAAAAATTAAAAGCACAGGACCTCCACTTTTACTAATGGGTTGAAATTGGATCATTCTAAAAGTTCTTTGTCTTTTACAATTAAGTGTCCAAAGGACTTAAGTTTTTGGTCGTGTGCTTTACTCTGCATTCTTCTAAGATTCGTCCTTAGTTATGTGTATGCGCTGCCTGCGTGAGCTCATGTGCACATGTGTGCAGGTATCTGAGCAGCCCAATTGTCTGGAGCTGAGTTCTGTGTGGGCGGGATCTACCATGTGGATGCTGGGCACTACATCCTGGCCTCTGCAAGAACAAGCACAGTGCTCTTAACCACCAAGCAGCACCAGCACCTACTCTGACTTTAAAGATTTATGCAGGGCTGGAGAAGTGATGGCTTAGTTAAGAGCACTGGCTGCTCTTCCAGAGGACCAGGTTCAATTCCCAGCACCCACATGGAGGCTCACAGCTGTAACTCCAGTTCCAGGGGATCCAGTGCCCTCTTTCAGCCTCCACTGGCACTACATACGTAGAGTGCAGACATACATGCAGGCACACATGCACATAGGATTAAATGAATACAGACAGTATTTATTTGTAATTATGCATGTGTGTGTACCACATGTGTTTGGCTGCTCTTGGAGGCTAGAGTTCCTTTGGAGATGGAGTCATAGGCCACCTGACATGGATGTTGAGAGACCAAATCCTGGTCCTTTGCAAGAATAATATCTCTTAACCACTGATATTGTTTGAGCTATTCAGTCAATCCCAAAAAGTACATCCCCCAAATATTTTGAAAAGTGTATTATCACTTTGTCTCTAGACATGAAAAGTTGTAGTGATACACAAACTTTAAAAACCCATGTTTGTGGGCTGGAAAAATAGATGGCTCAGTGGTTAAGAACACTGATGCTCTTCTAAAGGTCCTGAGTTCAATTCCCCGCAACCACATGGTGGCTCACAACCATTGTTAATGGGATCTAAATGCCCTCTTCTGGTGTGTGTGAAGAGAGCAAAGTATACTCATATACATAAAATAAATCTTAAAAAAACAAAAACCTGTTTGTATATAAACTTAAAAAACCTTCCAGCACATGTGTATGTTCATTCACTGACAATCTGAGGCGGTAGGGATGGGTCTCCTACCATGTGCATTCTGGGATTGATGTCAGGTTGGCTTAGCAACTAGTGCCTTTACCTGTTACCCGTATCAAAGACCATGTTACAGGGTTCTTTTGTGTGGTGTGTGTGTGTGTGTGTATGTGTGTGTGTGTATATATATGTGTGTGTGTGTGTGTGTGTATTAGTATATATATTTGTGTGTGTGTGTGTGTGTGTATGTTTGGGCATGTATGAAGGTCAAAGGACAACTTGGTTTCCTTCCTTTCACCATGTGAGTCTTGGGAATTAAACTCAGATCTTTAGGTTTGGTGAGCTTTCTATCTAGTCAGGTTTAGACTTGGTCTTACTGACCATTCTAACGTCCCTTGAAATTTGAAGTTGCAATGACAGTTATCTCAAGAGTGTAGGCCTGAGCAGACCTCACTCGCTGTTATGGTCTACATAAACTTAACAGAGTACTTCAGGTGCCACATTTTTCTGACACAGACTTTTGGGTCTTCACTTGTGCGGATGCTTGGGTTACAAGGCAATGTCGTGTGTAATCCTGGCCCTCCAGTGCCTCTCCTTTTTTATTACCACTCTTCACGTGTTCATTTTGTAGTGCCGGGGATTGAAGTCAGGGCCCTGCCAAGCCCTCTGCCACTGAGCTGTCTGTCCACCTGCTTTTCTCAGTGGTTTGCTTTCATCAGGTTTTGATTGAGGCAGCAGGGTCTTGTGTATCCTAAGCTGGCATTTTCCTCAGCACATACATATTGCTTTTGAGACTCGTCTTGCTCATGAACTCTTGTCTGATTCTAGAGCTTCTGTGACCTTGCCTGATAGCCATAGGCCTTAACAGCAAAATGTGGACTGACTTGTGCCTCTTCTTTATTGTATAAGGTAGTCATCAAGTGTGTAAATGTAGATATATGGCAATCCTCTGGAAAGCTTTCTAGCCCCTGCTGAGTCTTTTGGCTTAGTTTCTAGAGTGGGCCAGATGATAGGATTCCCATTGTTCTCACCATGTTCTGTTCTGCAGGTAGGGAAAACTTACGAGCTACTCAACTGTGACAAGCACAAGTCCATGTTGTTGAAGAATGGACGGGACCCAGGGGAAGTCAGACCAGACATCACCCACCAGGTACTTGTGTGGGCAGAGCTAATGAATGACCCTCTGAGCAAATGCTGTGTCTCGGGCTTCACTGTGCCGTTCCCTCTCCCTTTCTCAGAGCTTGCTGATGCTTATGGACAGCCCCCTGAACCGAGCTGGCTTGCTCCAGGTTTATATCCACACACAGAAGAATGTGCTCATTGAAGTGAACCCCCAGACTCGGATTCCTAGGACCTTTGACCGATTTTGTGGCCTCATGGGTGAGAAGCCTTAGTTAGGACTTAAGTTCTGAATGAACTGGCAAAGTGAGGAGGAAGCAGAAGGATCACACACCCAGTCCTTCAGTGCTGGGGAGTGACTGCCAGGGCAGAGTCCTGGTATTTCTGCAGGTTTGCAGAAATTCAGCTTCCCTGCTGTCTTAAATTTCTGTGAGGGGTAAAGCTGTGTGAGCCGTCAGTGGCTTAGTGACTTACTTAACTGTTGTGATGTGAGGAAAACAGCCCAGTTTCCCCAGGGGTGTTTAGCTTAGATCGCTGGGCAGAAGAATGTAGTGTCTTCCCACTTCTGAACTCTGTTTTCCCCCCAGTTCAGCTTTTACACAAACTGAGCGTCCGAGCAGCTGACGGCCCTCAGAAGCTTTTGAAGGTAAAGCTGGTGAAACCTCTTGGTGGGTTCTGGGGCCGGTTCTGGGGCTGACTTTTTTTTTTTTCTTTAGGTAATTAAGAATCCAGTGTCTGACCACTTCCCAGTTGGCTGTATGAAAATTGGCACTTCCTTTTCTGTTGAGGACATCAGTGACATTCGAGAGTTGGTGCCCAGTAGTGACCCAGTTGTTTTCGTAGTGGGGGCCTTTGCCCATGGCAAGGTACAGTTTATGCTCTGTACTTAGGTTCTTTGTGAGGCAGAAGCTCAGTGCAGGATTCCACGAGCAGTTGGCATTTTGAAAATCCCCGTTCTTACAAATTGGGACGTACAGGGCGTGAAACAGGCGGTAGCCACATCCCTGCCCAGCATTCATTCTTTGAGGGCTCGCCTGGCTCTAACACAAGGTAGCCAGTTTTTGTAGAGGTTTGCTAGGAATGACATGCTGTTGAGACATTGGCTCCCCCATGTTTTCTACCCTGAACCTGCTGCAGGTAAGAGTCGTCTGACCAGATCCTTCTCTCCTCAGGTCAGTGTGGAGTACACAGAAAAGATGGTGTCCATCAGCAACTACCCACTCTCTGCCGCGCTGACCTGTGCTAAAGTTACCACAGCTTTTGAAGAAGTATGGGGCGTCATTTGAGAACAGCAGTGCCTGGCTCTCAGACAGGAAGGACTCTTGGCGTTGTCTGTTGCCTCCTAAGATCTGCTGGAAGATAATCTTCTGTACCAAGAAGGCAGAGTGGGGAGCCAATGCTGTATATTTGTTTTTTGTTTTTCCTATAAAGAGTTTTTTTTTTTTTTTTTTTTTTTTTCAGACCTGATTGTTTTGAGGTTTCTTAAACTCAGCAGTACATGGTAGTGTAAACTGTTCGCCTTAGATTCAGGCATTCCAGACTTTGATTTCCTAGATTTCTGTGGCTCTCAAGGAGACCCTGATGACCTCAGCTTTCGCAAGCACAGAAGAGTATGTATGAAAGAAAGCAGTCTAGGATGCTAGCAGTGAAAAACTGAACAAACAGAAGTGATTTTATCTGGTATAGTTCCAAGATAGAAAAAGTGGAGCAGGCAGGGCCTTGTACCCTCCCCTCCCCCCATGGGGGGGTGGCGGTATCGGCACATATACAATCGTAGTAGATTGGCAGAAGAGAAACAACAGATTCCTGGCTAGAGGGGAGAGATAAGGCAACGTGCATGGGGGAGTCCAAAGGGGGTGCAGCCCCTTTGCTCCTCCCACAAGAGCTTCCCCTTTGGCTGTCGCAGAGGCACAGCCGGGAGTACTGTGACTTCCAGCTCCTGGTGTCTCTGCTCCGGGGTGAGGAGTGCTGTGAGAAGGGAGACAAGTAGTTTCTGCACCAGTCCAGCTCTCGGCCACCTACAAGGCAAGGGGTGTGGTCAGGAGGGTGTCCTTACTAACAAGGAAAGTAGAACCCACGGGCTGGAGAGCTGGCTCAGCGGTTAAGAGCACTGACTGCTCTTCTAAAGGTCCCGAGTTCAATTGCCAGCAACTACATGGTGGCTCACAACCATCTGTAATGAGATCTGATGCCCTCTTCTGTGTAGCTGAAGAAAGTGACAGTGTACTCATACACATAAAATAAATAAATCTTAAAAAACAACAACAAAAAACCCAAAAAACAAACAGACAAACCCAAAAACCCCCAGGGCACTTCCTCAGGGCAAGCTCCAATGAAGTCCACCTGAGTTTTCAGTGGTATTTCTTCTAGTGTGTGGTTCTAGCCTACAGCCTGTAGACTACTGTCTGTTTGCTCTAGCTTGCCTACAGCCTGTAGACTACTGTCTGTTTGCTCTAGCTTGCCTACAGCCTGTAGACTACTGTCTGTTTGCTCTAGCTTGCCTACAGCCTGTAGACTACTTACCAGGGAAACAGATTATTCCCTCTTTTTTAACTTTTCTTTCCTTGGCACCATTGCTTTGTAAACGTAAGGCAATGTGAAAAGTAGGCTCAAGAAGAAGACGTGTCCAAGGAAATAGATGGATCTGTACACCTGCGGAGAGACAGAAACCAGTGAGGCACATGGGAGCTGTGGCTTGTCCCCCCTGGCAGCCGTGCAGGTAGGTCTTCACTACCTTAAGCCATTTGTCCCATGTGAAGAGGCAGAAGGCAGTCATAGAGTAGCCCATGAAAAGCCAGTGGATGGTCTGTTGCACCAAGTAGTAGAAGGGCTGGAGGGCAGTGATGGAGGCCAGGCTGCTCAGGGCCGGGCTGTCCCGAATGAGGTTGGTGGCCTGGGGTGGAAGGAGACAGTCACAGTCCTGTCCTCCTCCCCATCCGGTTTTTTCCTCCCACCCTTGAGTCATACCTGCTTTTCCACGATAACAATGAGGAACTCCATCTGGAAGCAAATCAGGTATCCTGAGTGCAGACCATGCCAGAGGGCCAAGAATAGCAAGGAGAGACCTTGTGAGAGCTCTTTATTTCCAAGAAACTTGAGGCGTTTGAAGATGTAACTGGAGAGAGGGTGGGTAAGGGTGAATCTCAGCCTTGACTCCTGCTCCTGGGTCCCTGTGCACTGAGGAGTGGAGTGCTGACTGGCTCCCACTGGTGGCCACCGAGGGTGCAGGAAGCAGTGCTAACAGGAAGGCTTGAGATGGGGGAAAGCTGTCATGGTTCCCACACAGCACAGACTGGGCTTAGATAGGGGCGTGGGACCGGCCGCTTGTTTCTGTAGGTACAGCTGATAGCACAGTGGTGCTGCGGTGCAAGGACGGGTTCTCAGGCTGCTTACGCACTAGTGCTGGAGCACGGCACGTAAACAGCACACGGAAGGACATAAGGAGGCCCTTCTACAGATTTTTTTTGGGGAAGGGGGCACTTGGTGAAAAGTTTAGAGTGTTAAGTAGGACACAGGGACGGAAGTGACAACAAGCCTGCCTCAGTGTCCTGTGGGAGGAGCGTGGGCCTAGGCCTCGATACTTACCGGGCTACCCAGGCATTGGTATTGATGTTGAAAGAGGCGATGGTGCCAGTGAAGCGAGGGGTGGTTTCAAAGAGCCACACTTTCATGTTGGCACAGGCATCCCATTTCACAGTCCCATTTTCTTCAAAGCCATTAAAGCCCAGGCCTGACAAGATGCACACTCCTTCCTGAGGGGAAAGACGGTTAGGGTTCTCGACACTCTCATCCTCCCAGCCTCCCCTCCCCCCAGCTTGTCTAAATGTGACTCATTTTCTCTACTTACTGTGACCAGCCAACAGGTGACGTATTTGTACAGCACGAATTTGCCCCAGATCAGCATGTACATGCAGCGGAACCAGAAAGGGCGGGTCTTGAGAAGAGCACAGGAGCGTTAGGGAGGGCACAGGCATGGCACAGTCCCCTAAATGTTATTTTCAAACTTGTGGCTGGCTCCTCCACTCCTAATGATTCTGATGTCACATGCTGTGACAGTATAACCCCCACCTGTCTGTAACCAGCCAAGAGGCACCAACATGTGTCTGCCTCCTGTGCAGTCTAGGCAGTCTGTAGTCAGCAGAGGGACCTTGCATATACACGGTCTGTAATTCAGAGAAATCTACCCGAATGGATACGGTGTGCACAACTGTGAGCTTTACAGGGGCAGTGGCAAAAGCTGGCTTCACCCTCCCTCTTGGAGCATGAACTCTGGTGACCTCTAGGTCTGTCAGTTTAAAGGAAGGCTGCAGCGCCACCAGCTGCCGCACCCCAAAGTCACCTGGCATATGGTAAGGAGAGCTATTTTTTTTTAGGGGGAGAGGGAAGGCAGGGAGTTCAAAGGTGCACTTGGAGCTACCCTGTGCCCAGGTTTGCCCATGTAGGCGTGGCCTAAGTGGCACATACCAGTTCTCACAGACAAGCAAAACCCCACACACATCTGTAGACTTCTGTCATCTACAGGGCTCTTTGCTCATCCCTCTGCGTGAGGCACTAGTTACACTGCTGTGCTGACGGCCACTCACATCATAGTCTTCAGTGAGGAGATAGTCTTCTGTGATGTGGGGGCTCAGCAGGGTGTAGCCCACCAGGTAGACAAGGCCCAGACTCAGGCGCTTGAGAGCAGGTATGGTGCTGGAAAGGAACAAGTGGGGTCACAGACAGCAGAGCCTTGCCCTTCACCCTGACCTGCAGTCACGGAAAGGAGCATGTCAGGATGTGGGGACTACTGCATGCAGTGGCACCAGGAGCCCTGAGCCTGGAGCTGTTTCCCAGAAAGACAGCTCTCTGTGCCTGGCTATTAGCAAGCCCCAGTTACAGAAGTGAGGGCAGGAGGGCGGGGCAGTGTGGGAGGCTTTAACCCTCAGTGCTACTGAGCTCAGAACTTACTAGGATTCTCAGACAGCGGTAAGGCTAAAAACCCCATGTACAGAACTAGCAATTTCAGCTCATGCTGAAATTCAGGGGGACAAGTTCCCAGTGAAGGAGTTGTAGTGGTTTTGGCTTTATCTCTTTAAGTATTATTTTTTGTATACATTTTTGTATGTTGAACAGGGTTTCTATCAATGAGAGGAGGCTTTGAAAGGAGGAGTATAACTTGTGGGCAAAACATTTGTCCTTCAGGGTCAGCATGAATGGCTGGGGCAGCCTAGGCCGAGGAACATGGAGACATTGTCCATGTGACACTGTGACCATTAGGCCAGTGTGCTGACCTTTACGAAGGTTATTTCAGAGTGGTTGAACTAGGTGGAATACCTACACAGAGGTCTTGACCAGGAGAGGTGATTACCTGTTTGGCATCTTTCCTGGTACGTCAGTCAGCTGTCCCTTCACCAGCTTCATGTAGTGGTTCATTGAAAACTGGGGCCCTACCAAGAAGGCTCCATAGAAGTAGGAGAAGCCAGCGACTTCCAGCAATGAGGGGACACCCAGTATGGCATATTTCTGTTGCTCAGAGGACAAGGAGTTCTATGCCAAGAAGAGAGTGCACGTTCAGGATAGCCTTGAATCTTACCCCAAGAGGCGAGCATTCCCAACCTGTGTCCCACTGCCTGGAGCTCTTTAGTGTGGGGTAGGAGGTGGACGGTCGCTTCATGAGAAAATGTGTGGAGAGCTTAGCCAAACAGCTGCCCATGGCTGCTGTGACAAATGCCTTGCTGGCACTGATCTCTGAACTTGTGCAAGAGCTGGAGCCTGGACAAGTTACCCTGGTTCGTCCTTGCCCAGCTGCTATCTGAAAGATAGCTCATATGCTAGGGAATGAGGCAGAGGCTCTGCCCTAGTGGCAGACTCAGTCTTTTGGTAGCGGCCTTTCTCCTTCCCTCTGGTCAGTCCCTAGCCTCTGCCAGAGTGGACACTTACCCTGTCTTTGCCTCCGTCATAGTAGTCAATAGACAGCCCTGAGCAAAGAGAGAAGGGAGGCGAGGGTTGTAGCCAGGAGCATGACAGGAACAGCAATATGGTTTATTTTGGCTCAGTGGGGGAGGGGCCCGTCTGTAAAGGAGGAAGACAGTACCTTTCCACTTACCAATTAGCTTCAATGTCAAGACACAATGTGGCATTGTCCACTTGATATCGTAGTCACCGGTGGCTGTGTAGTAATAACCAGCAAGAAGGTAGGCCTAGAGGAGGGACGTCTTCACCATTGTATACCGTTCTTCCCTTCCCTTATGGGCTCCCTCCCCCAACCCTTTTTGGTGGTTGATGGCCTCCAAGTCATAATCTTCCTCTTAGCCCTCCAAGCCTGTGCCACCATGTCCAACTTCTTCACTCCCCCTGGCTCTGCAATCCCCTGTATTCCTCCCCCTTTCCTCTCTTCTGGTTCTTCCTGTGAGCTTGGCCTGCTGCTGCAGACCTAGAATCCTGGCACTGAGAGATTGAAACCAGCTTGAGCTATAGAGTTTGAAGCTGCCTTAGTTACACAGTGAGAGCCATCTCAATAAATAAAGAAGTCCTACGGATGGGCATTAACACCTCAGCAAGGAGGGGTCTGCTTAGGGCATCGGATGACATTTACATGCTCAGCTTCTGCAGCTCATTCTAACTTGGTTGTCTGCCTTAGCTTTGAGTAACTCATGGTCAGCTTGGCTGAGTCTGGTGAGAACCAAGGAACCCTGTTGGCAGCGTCTGGAGGCTGGCCAGGGGTTATCGCCACAGTCCGCCTGGGGCCTGTGCAGAGTGACCTGCCCACAGTCAGGTGCTGGGTGTTGGGAGGACGCATTGCAAGCTAGGTCTCCTCGGTTACTGCGCTGCCACCCTCTGCCTTGCCCCTCCACAGCTCCTGTCAGATGTGGCTTGAGCTGCTATGAGAAAAATTTACCATCTGGAAGCAAAGAGTAGTAAAAACGGCAGTGATGGTCCGGCCCATGAGTCGCAGGATGAGGAATTGAAGCACAACACATAGCAAGGAGTGGTAGAACTGGTGGCCTGGGTGCAGAGAAGAGAGCAGCACTTAGGACCGTGGGACACTCCTCCTGAGAGTCCCAACAAAGAACACAGTAGCAGCGCTGGAGGGTGGGGTGGGACTCAGCTGGCAGAGCGCCTGCCTGGCACGCAGGAAGCCCTGGGTTCGGTACCCAGCAATGTTGGCACTGGGCCTGGTGTTCCATGTCTGCCATCTAGCACTGGGGAAGTGCTGACAGGGGGCAAGATGACCTCTTCTCCACAGTTCAAGGTCAGCCTTGGTTACATGACACTGTCTCAAATATTCTGTGTATGTGTGCCATGGTAAGTGTAGAGGTCAGAGGGCAACTAGAGGAAATCTGCTATCTCCATCCAGCATGTGGGAAGGCCATCAGAATTGGCCGCATGTGCTTTCCCTGTTGAGCCATCTCTCCAGCCCTGAATAGTCCTAGTTATTACTGAGGCAGGGTCTCACTAGGTGGCCCCGATTGGACTGGAACTTATTACACAGACCAAGCTGGCCCCTTTCTGCTTCCTGAGTGCTGGGATTAAAGGTGTGCACCATAATGCCAAGCACTAAATTTAAAGTCACACACTTCTGTAGTACCAAGTGACATTATGTTACCTTATTTTGAATTATTAAATATACTGTTTTTCAACATCTTTGAAAATATTTTTATTTACGCATGTGTGAGTGTATGTGGGTGTGTGCATGTGTGTGCATGTGTGTGCCTGTGTAGCCAGGAGGGCATCAGATCCCTTGGAACCCGAGTCTCAGGTGGTTTTGAGCCATGTGGCTTGAGTGCTGGACTGAACTGGGATCCAGAAGAGAACATGCCCTGTACTGCTGGGCCACCTTACTGACTCAAGACATTATCATCAATAAGGGGATGTAAAAAGAAAGAACAAGGAAGTCTGTTCCTATTGACTGATTCCTCTTTTTGTAATGATGAAAGCATTTTACGAGCCAACACTTCCTCCTGATGCACAAGCTTCTCTCAGGGATTTCCCCTGGTCCATCCCTCCCCGGGTTTCTTCTCATGGCTGCGTCTCTGCAGAACCCACTCACTTACCGAAGTTGAAATAAGCGATTGAGAGGCCTGAGAAGGCGTGGAAGAGATGGATGAGGTAGCTGTCCTTGTAGAAAAGGTAATGCCGATAAAACAGAGCCAACGGGTAGCCTAGATGGGAGGAAAAGAGGAAGAAGGTTACTCCTGCCTGGTGACAACAGAGAGGGAAAAAACTGTGCGTGCGTGCATGCGTGCGTGCGTGCGTGCGTGCGTGTGTGTGTGTGTGTGTTATGGTGTGTGATGTATAAGTGAGGGTACATTCATGTTGCAATGTTAGACCACAACTGCTCTCTCCTTCTACCACTGAATCATCTCACGGGCCCTCAAAAACAAACAAGCCATTATATGGATGCTAACAGAGAAGACAGATTACTCCCACAAATCAAGGTTTTTGGTTTGGTTTTGGTTTTTCCCAAGACAGTTTCTTGTGTAACAGCCTTGGCTGTCCTAGAACTAACTCACTGTGTAGATCAGGCTGGCCATGAGCTCACAGGGATCCACCTGCCAACTGCTGGGATTAAAGGCGTGTGCCATCACCTCCTGGCTAGAACTCAAATATTTTTAACTGAGGCAATGTAAAACGGAATCCCAGGACTTTCTTTCACTTATATCTACCAACTACTGAGGAAATGACCAACACTTGGAATCTCAGCACTCGAGATGCTGAGGCAGGAAAATCTTCAAGTCTGAGGCCAGCTTGGGCACAGTGAGTACCTGGCCTCCATGGCAGATTCTGTTTCAAAAAACCTACCGAGGGCTAGGGATCTCCCTCAGTTGGTAGAGTGCTTGCCTAGCATGCACAAAGCTCTGGGTTTGATCTCTAGTACAGAAGCCAGACACATGGTACAAACTATGATCCCAATACTTTGGGAGGTGCGATCAGGGAGATCAGAAGATCACAAAGTCACATGTCTACAGACCACATGAGGCCAGACTGCCTATGGAGAAGGAAGCCTATGCAGACAAAGCGAATACAGAAAGACAAGCACAAAACAAAAACCTGAAGCAAAGAAGAGAAGACGTACGTCTTCTATGCCCAGAAACAGTATTTTACACTGTGGTCTGCCCTGTGGGGACAGCACCGTCAGACTTCTGAGAAGACAAATGGATAGAGATTAACACTAGGCTATGTAGTGGGCTTGCTTAAGTATCAACCGGTTTATAGAGCTTAGGAATACTAGGAAAGTGTCTTATAAACAATTCAGGATATGATCCAAGGGCTATGAGTAAACTCTCAGGGGAGTTCCTAAAGGGCCATTGAGTTCTACAGTGCCAAGGATTGGTCAAGTGATCAGAAGGGGCCAATACATCGTATCCCTAAGTCAAAGAGCATAGCCAATGGCTTCGAGGCAGACTCATCCTCATCCTCAGCAGTCTGTCAAGTGGCGGAGCTGACACGATCACGCTCGGCCATGTGTGGACAATCATTCTCCTCTTGGTTTTCTGGAAGGACACCTTACCTATCATTGTACAGTGTACCAGAGCTGGTCATGGTTTACAATGGCCATGTTCTTGCTTTTAAAATATAAAATGTAGGGTCAGGGTGATGGCTGAGTGGGTAAGGGCACTTGTCACCAAGCCTGATCCTTGGAGACTACAAGGTGGAAAGAGAGAACCACCACCTCCTGCAAGTGGTCCTCTGACCAGCTCATGCATGTGTGCACACACACGGAAACAAAGTAACTGTAATAAAAATATTGCTAGTTTTATCATTGGCAATGTAGTTGTGAGCATATGGCAATTGCAGTTTCCTTTATTTTTATTTTTTTTATTTTTATTTTTGAGACAGGGTTTCTATCCCTAGATAGAACTTACTCTGCAGACCAGGCTGGCCTCGAACTCACGGAGATCTGCCTCCCTCTGCCTCCCAAATGTGTGCACCACTCTGGCCCAGCAGCTTAAAAAAGTCAACCCATGGGGCTGGAGAGATGACTCAGCGGTTAAGAGCACTGACTGCTCTTCCAGAGGTCCTGAGTTCAAATCCCAGCAACCACATGGTGGCTCACAACCATCTGTAATGGGATGGGATGCCCTATACTGGTGTGTCCGAAGACAGCTACAATGTACTCATATAAATAAAATAAATTAAAAAAAAGTCAACCCATAAAACAAAATGCTCAATTAGTCTGTGATTTACAGTGTGAGGGACTGGACCAGAGTCTCACCCACCACTGCCTTATACCCTCAGGCCTCTCTTCACAGCGCACCGTTCTGAGGCAGGGTCTTAGGAAGCTACCCAAGCTGACTCTCAACTCTCTGCAGCCTACACAGGCCTTGGCCTCTTAAGCCTTATCCCCAGGGTGGTTACCCCTTCCACACAAATGGAGACTTGTCTTTGTTTTGACACAATGTCTCTATGTAGCTCTGAGTGTTCTGGAACTCACTCTGTAAACCACACTGGCCTCAAACTTAGAGATCCTCCTGGGATTGAAGGCCACCATGCTTGGTTCCTTGTAATTGTCTTTACATGGCCTAGGCTGGCCTGGACTCACTTTCTTGCTTTCATTCCAGGACTAAATAAACTAGACGTGGTGGTCCATAGACCTGAAATCCCAGCACTTGGGATGTAGAGTAGGGCGGTCAGGAATTCAACGACATTTCTGGCTATATAGCAAGTTAGAGCCAGCCTGTGCTACATGAGAACATTCCTCAAACAAACAAAAAAAACTAATACCTTAAACCTTATACTTTAAAAAAAAATGTATCATTCTCTCTCTCTCTCTCTCTCTCTCTCTCTCTCTCTCTCTCTCTCTCTGTGTCTGTCTGTCTGTCTGTCTGGAATCAGATGGTAACTTTGGAGTTCATTCTCTTCCACCATTGCACAGGTTCTGGGGGTTGAATTCAGGTGGGAGGCTGAACCAGAAGGTTCTAACTGTCTGGGAGAGCTCACAACCTCTGGATAGACAGAATTAATCTTGAGTGCTAAAACCTGTAACCAGGTGGGGTGCACCAAAACTAAAGAACATAATGCATTTCTCTGCCCCCTGCAGCTGAGGAGAACTTAAGTTTCTTCTGTTTAAGGATAGGGTCTAATGCATCCCAGATTGCCTGAGTTTGCTTTATAGCTGAGGGCGGCCTTTAATTCCTAATCCTGCCTCTACCTCCTGACTGCCAAGATGACTGGCTTGTACCACCATGCCTGGGTCACACCCACAGTGTGTTCTCTCTCGCAGCCCTAATTTAGCATTTTTTGATAGTACTTGTCTCTGCTGTTTCAGAGGAGAGCCATGCTGTCTCCCTGCCCTCTCGGGTGTGGGAAGCTGCCTCAACTCCACAGAACTTACATTGTCCTGAATTCTGAGTTCTTGTGTCCACTTCTTACGTTTTCCTGTCCTTTCCCTTGCTATTCTGGGGTCAGTGGGCCTGCCGAGAATAGTTCCTTCTCCCATTTCTAACTTTCCAGGGAAGTTAGCATATTTTTAGAAGACCAAGAAAGCATGCATGACAAGAGCCAGGGTCTCGGGTGTGCCCTTGGAGACTCAGCACACAGGCCTGCTAGCTTTGGCTCTGGCTGCTGCAGGGGATCTGTCTGGTTTGGGAAGTTGAGAGAAGCGCAGGTTGTTTGGCCTCACACAGGTCAAGTACAGCTGCAGACTGGGCAGTATGTGAGAGGCTGAGGTACTGGCAGGAAAATAAAAAGAACAGAGCAAGCTGGGTTACCAAGAACACTGAAACCACAAGAGGTGACGACGGGCAAAGCTTGCTGGGAAGTAGCCAAGGGAAGGAGGGGATGAACTGTGCTGGGTGAGTTGCTGTGACAACCCGGGCCCATGGTGGGTATGTAAACACTGAACCTTGCTCTTGGCGGCTGCCCAACTCAGCAGGCTTTGGAGCTTGGCAGCTGGGTCACCCCTTCTGGAAGGAGCTGTTTTTAGGGAGAGTGGTGCCCTACAAGCTGTTTCCCAGTCTTAATTCTTTCTTTGTGGGAACTAGTGCTTGATGGAGCGGCAACCATCACCTAGGAATCGTCAAGAACACCAAGCATCGCGACACCAGAGTCTAACTGGAAGGCGGTGTACTTAAAAAATGACTGCATGTAATTCTAGAGTACTAGGCTTCATTCAGTACCACCTTACTACACCCTAACCAGGCCCCGAGAAGGAGATCCTCAGTTAGGCCTCTAACGTTGGCCCAGAGGATCTGAGAGCCTGTGGTAGAACTCGTCTTTCTCCTTTCTGATTGCTGAAGGAGGTTATCACTGGTCAAGCACTAACGTACACCCTAGGTCAAGGATCCTGTTAGAACGTGCTATGCTATGTTAGGATGTGCTATGCACTGGCAGGCTGCAGCAAGGCAGGGACTACAGGTTCGCAGGTTAACAGCACAGTGAGAATGTCTCTGTGCTTCTGACTGAGCTGTGTTTGGGACTGAGGGTGTCACACTACCGATGTTAGTGTTAGCTCCTTATTTCCTGTACACTTGTTCTTAAAGTTGTGAGGCTTCATTTGAAGAAAACAGAAGCAAACTGTTTTCATTAAAATCTGATACATTTTGCCTTTCACGCAGTCATTTACGAACTCCCCAAGAATATGATATGGCCCCATTTGGTCAGTCAGGAGATCTATGAGGAAGAAGGTGGAATTCCAAGTGCTATGGCTACCTCGGAGCCAGCTGTTGATATCAATTCTACAGCTCACCCCACCTCCCACCCCACCCCGAGGTGGGGACTGAACTTAGGGCCTCACACATGCTAGGCAAGTGCTGATTACCCCACACCCCCATTGAAGACTTTTTTTCTTAAAACTTTCAAACTTGTTTCTCTATTTTTGCTGTATTGCCTCTGTGAAAACTCCCCGATGCTCACACAACTTAATATGATCTTTATGACAAACCACACTAGGACTAACTTCCCTATCTTAGTACTATGTCCCCTGGGTCCTCCCTGGATATTTTTAGTATGGTATTTCATCTCAAAGGCTGTATGGCTACAGCTAATTTTCTACTTAAATCAGCCTTCCTGTGCCTCCTTTGTTAATTGCAAACCACCTTATGTGGTTTTATAGTGTTTTGTCTGCATGTATGGATGTGCACATGTATGTGCTCCATACTCATGGAGGCCAGAAGAGGAATGTCCAATCCCTGAAACTGGAGTTACAGACAGTTGTAAGCTGCCACATGGTGCTGGGAAGCAAACTCCGTCCTCTGAAAGAGCAGCCAGTGCTCTTAACTGCTGAGTCAGCTCGCCAGGCCCATTTCTTTTTCTTACTTTCTCTTTTCCTTTTTGGTGTGTGTGTGTGTGTGTGTGTGTGTGTGTGTGTGTGTGTGTGTGTGTGTGTGTGTGTGTGTGTGTAGGTAGGCATATGTGAGACATCTCACCCAGAAGCCCTAGCCATGGCCTCTTACTGGTAACTGCTTGCAGCCAAAGACCCCAGCAACACTATATCACATAAACTCTGCTTCAAAACCTCAGAGACAGCTGGGTGTGTGGCCCACACCTTTAATCCCAGCACTTGAGAGCAGAAGCAGGCAATTTGCTGTGAGTTCCAGGCCAGCGAGGGATACATACACAGAGAGACCCTGTCTCCAAAAACAGCAGCAGCAACGTAATGTAACAAAAACTCCCAAAACAACCCCCAGATGTCAGGGGTACTAATGCTCCCAGCCACCTAGGAGCCAGCACCCCAATTCCTAACCTTCAGCACTGTGTATTTGTGGAGCATGGACGTAGATTTAGGGCTTCTTCCTGCATGCCAGGTGTAGGGATAAGCTCTTGTGCACTGTGTAAAAACATCACCTGTCAATAAAGAACTGATGACCAATAAGCTGAGGCAGGAGTAGAAGGCAGGACATCCGGTGTGTGTGTGTGTGTGTGTGTGTGTGTGTGTGTGTGTGTGTGTGTGTGTGTGTGTGTGTAGGCAGGGCATTCTGGGAAGTAGTCAGGCCCAGGAGAATTGCCATCCCGACTTGGAGGAAGCTGGACATATGAAACTGAGGAGAGGTAACCAGCCACGTGGCAGACATAAAATAGTATAAATGGGCTGAGTTATGAGCTAGCTGGGGAACAAGCAGAGCTTAAGGCCTAGGCATTCATTCATAAATAAAGAAGCTTCAGGAATTGGGATGGACATAGAAAGGCTAAGTGGTTACACTGGGCACATGCCCTCACACTGAGCTGTATCTCCAGCTTCTTCTTTTACTTAAAAAAAAAAAAAAAAGGGGCTGGGGATTTAGCTCAGTGGTAGAGCGCTTACCTAGGAAGCGCAAGGCCCTGGGTTCGGTCCCCAGCTCCGGAAAAAAAGAACCAAAAAAAAAAAAAAAGAAAAAGAGCACTGACTGCTCTTCCTGAGGTCCTGAGTTCAATTCCCAGCAACCACATAGTGGCTCACAACCATCTGTAATGGGATCTGATGCCCTCTTCTGGTGTCTGAAGACAGCTACTCAGATACATACAATGAATAAAAATCAAAACCAACCAACCAAACAAACAAAAAAAAAACAAAACCAACCAAGCAAAAATTGTATGTGTGTGTGTGTTGCATGTACATCCATGTGTGTGAGTATGCACACATGTGGCGGTGTGGTCAACTCTGTGGAGTCAGTTCTTTCCACCTTTATGTGGTTCTGGGAACAAACTTAGGTTGCCAGGTTTATTCTGCAAGTGCCCGCTTTACCTGCAGAGCCAACACACCAGCCTTTTTAAAATAAAAAAAAAAATTAAAAAAATTTTTTTGAGACAGGTTCTCACAAAGTTATCTAGGCTATCCTTAAACTTGTGATCCTTCTGCCTCAGCCTCCCAAGTAGCTGGGGTTTCAGGTCTGTGCCATTAAAGCCTCAGAACACACACACACACACACACACACACACACACACACACACACACACACACACAGAGGTATGTATATATTTTACATTTTATGTTGGCTAGTTTTATGTTAACTTGACATAAGTCATCAGGAGGAGGGAGCCTCAATGAGAAAATGCCCCTCTAAGATCTGGCTGTAGACAAGTCTGTAGGGCATTTTCTTAATTAATGATTGACTGAGGTCTAGCCTATTGGGTAAGCAAATAAACCCAAGTGTTTTGGTCATGGTGTTTCATCATGATAACCCTGACCACAAAACATTGACATTGATGTGTGTGGGAGGAGATGGCGGGTTACACACATATATGTGTGGAGGTCAGAGGACAACTTGTGGAAGTTGTTCTGTTCTATTATGTGGGTCCTGGGGCCAAACTCAGGGATAGCAAGTGCCTTACCCACTGAGCCACCCTGCTGGCCCCAAATCTTGGATTTAAGGGTTGTTTTTTTTTTTTTTTTTTGGTTCTTTTTTTCGGAGCTGGGGACCGAACCCAGGGCCTTGCGCTTCCTAGGTAAGCGCTCTACCGCTGAGCTAAATCCCCAGCCGGGTTAAGGGTTGTTTTATACATTACATTTCTAGCCAATGACCCCTTGCCCCCACCTTTTCCTTCAGTTAAAACAGACCTGTGTGGTTTACCCAAACATGCTCTAGGTCTTTCAAGCTGTACACTGGGCCTTGTCAGCTCCTTTGTGTGGAATAGCTCCCCTCAGAATTTCTATAAAGCAAAAACCTGCCATTCTTCAATATTCAGTTCAGTGTCTTCTTCAGACTACAGTGAGCTCATCTCCTAATGCATTATGACTTATGACCTAATTGTCTAAGATTCTCATTTGGCAAGTCACTAAATATACTGCATATCAGACTTTACATTTTGTATTGTATGTCTTTGGGAATCTGGTAATGTGCTCTCCTCTACACTTTATAAACAACCTTTTTTTTCATGTATATGTGTATATGCATGTGTGTGTGCCTGGAACTGGGGTTGGGGTGGTTGTGACAAGAGCAAGTACACGGAGCGGTTGTGCCAGCTCCTGCAGCCCCACATACATTAAACCTTGTGCTTGGCCAACAGTTAGTGCCCTTCAGTAGCTGCTTCATACAGAGACACGCTGAGGAGAGACTACCAGGTGTGCACTGACTTCCCAGGGGCCCCAGGGGTCCCAGGGGTCCCGCTCTCGGGCTTGCACAGCACGTGGTTTACCTGCAGAGCCATCTCCCAGCGCCTTCCTGCAGATTAGATTATACCTTTCCGCCTTCCTAGGTACTGGAGTTTGAACCTGGGGCCTTACAGATAGATGCTAGGCAAGCACTCTAACAGCTCCTTTGTCATTAGTGTGCTGAGCTGGTAGTCACTATTGGCATTCGTGTGCCACAGTGACACGCAGAGGTCAATTCTGTGACACCTGCCCTCTCCTACCTTTATATGGGTTTTGAGACAGGAACTCGGGCTGTCAGGCTTGTGTGCCAAGCGCTCTGCCCACTGTGCCATCTAGCTAGCCTCCCGCTAGCCCTGTTTTATTTGGGGATACAGTTGACTATGCTGCCCAGGCTGGCCTTGGCCTTGTTTATGATCCTGTGAGGTCGGCCTTGGAGTTTCTGGGACTGCAGTGTTTCTTATAAGTTAAGGCATGGCTTGGTAGAAGATCTGAGGACCCCAGAATGAAACAATGGGTCTGATGTCTGTCCTGCTGCTTCTCCATCACTTCGGGCTGCGTGCAGTCAGTCATTTTGAGACACAGTCTAAGCAGTGAGTGGGTATTTCCTGTAGCCTTGTCACCTCTGGACAGTGACAGGTCCAGTGATCTCATCTAGTTATATGGCCCAACCCATCCGTGGACTCATGTTTACCTCATCAGATGTCTCTAGCCTCTCTGATTCCTACGACTGATACTGGCTTGGTGTCTTTGTGGGGGTCAGCAAAGGAGATGCCCTGAGTCTACCAGGCACACGCTGAGTTGCTGCATAGCAAAACCTTCCCTCCCGGGGCCTTCCTCACTTTATCTTATTTTTATTTGGAGATAAGGACTCACTCTGTAGCCTTGGCTGGCCTCAGACTCAGAGAACCATCTGCCTCCGCCTCCTGAGTGCTAGGATCAAAGACATGCACCACCATTCCTGGCCCCTTCCACATTTCAGACTGCAACTTTTCTGTTTCTCAGAACTAAAACCCTGCCATCTTCTTTAGCTTCCTTCCCTGAGTCAGCAAATTAAATCACGATTCTGCCCACTCCTCTTCACCTCTGCTGCCTCCCCCGGTCAAGTCTCCATTATAATTAGTCACCTTCTGACCAGCATCCCTGTGGCTTTGACTCTGTGTGTTAACTGCAGCATCCAGAGGATTCCGTCCTGACTCAGAGAGTGATGCTATCCAGAGTCAGTCTTATGATGGAAACCCTCTGAAGGCTAATCCCAGGGCAAAGTTCAACCAGAACATGCAGTATCCGGTCATCCTCTCTGCCCCCCTTTTCCCCTGACTCATCTCTTTCTCTAATCTTCACCTATCTGCCCTGGATGTAAACTCCCCCCTTCTGGAATGTTCCAACACGGCCAGCCTTAGAGACTTCATATTGAGAGTTCCCTGCATGGAATGATCTTTTCATAAGGCTCTTTAGCACTTCAAATATTTGGTAAGATGCCATTTTAGCAGCGAGGTCTTCTCTGAGCATCTTATTAGATTGCTTGTCTCCGTCCTTACAACCCTCCCAGCAATGCAGACTACTCTTCCTGTGCTCTGTCTAATCCTCCTCTTGGCACCCATTGCTCTCTAACTGTGTGTGTGTGTGTGTGTGTGTGTGTGTGTGTGTGTGTGTGTGTGTGTGTGTGTGTGTATGCATGGGTCTATCTATCTACCTACCTATCTACCTCTGGAGGCGGAGACTGCTGCCGACGTTGTACCCTGCTGTATAGCACACTGTCTCAGATAGTCAGGATCTTTCGGACGGCTGATGACAATACCCTCTCCATAGCCAGTAAGACAATCCTCAGGCACCCATCATGTGCTAGCAGCACTGCACTGAGCACTCAGAGGAATATGGCAGGATTGCTAGGAACACTTTTTACTCTTGGGATGACGAAAACACTTGCGGGAGGAAGCGGTAAAGACAAGGAAACAGGAAGTGTGTGAAATACGAGTTCATACACTTGCAGACTCCCCAACATAAAAATAAACCTCATAAAAAGACCTTGTTGGGGTGCAGGAGCAACTTACACAAGGGCTGGAACAGTACCTCAGGACTGAGATGGTGTCCCCGGGGCCACCTGCCACCTGTCACTTTCAGACTCCTGCTTGAGCAAAGAAATCTGGAACCACTCTTTCGAGGTCAGCAACTGCAGCACAGGGATGGCCAGCCACTGCCTCAGGTGCAGCTCCGTCCACCCCAGTGCAACACCAAGCAGGAGGTAGCCAGGAGTGGATTCGCAGGGTCTCTATCCCTGACACAGCTCTAAGTGCCCAGCAAACTCCATTTATCTCCTGACTCCCGGAGCACCCTGTCTGGCTTAGCGTCTCAGCCTTCTTTTGCAGAGGGGCCTCTGACGGCCAGTTTACATAAACTAGAAAAGCCCATGAAAGCACATCAGGGTTGGAGAGCCACTGAAATGACCATTTTTTTTAAAACTATCTCTCTCTCTCTCTCTCTCTCTCTCTCTCTCTCTCTTTTTTTAGAGATTTATTTATTTATTATAGATGTGTATGCTGTAGCTGTCTTCAGATGCGCCAGAAGAGGGCATCAGATCCCATTACAGATGGTTGTGAGTCACCATGTGGTTGCTGGAATTTGAACTCAGGTCCTCTGGAAGGGCAGTCAGTGCTCTTAACCGCTGAGCCATCTCTCCAGCCCCTGAAATGACCATTTTGCACCTGCTCTCTCCAGGTCTTTTCTATTGAAATGCCCCTTCCCGGGCTGGAGAGGTGGTCTGGGCTGAAGGACTGGCACTTGTTCTTCTTGCACAGGACCCAGGTTCAGTTTCCCAGAACCACATGGTAGTTCATAGCAATTTCTCACTCCAGTTCCAGGGACTCTGATGGCTTCTCCTGACCTCAGTAGGCACCACAAAGGCACACAGTGCATATACATACATGTAGGCAAAACACTTGTGCCAAACCAAACCAAACCCTGAAAACAATTAAAAATAAAAACAAAAGTGTTGGGGATTTAGCTCAGAGGCTCTGGGTTCGGTCCTCAGCTCCGGAAAAAAAAAAGACAACAAAAACAAAAAACTCTTTTTTTGTTCTCCGTCTATTTTGTAGAAAGAATGAAGTGTTCCCTAATCTTCAAAAAAATTCTATACAATACAATTACATGTGTGCACACATGTGTGCTTGTGTGGTACTCAGAAAAAAAGATGGTCATTAGCTCTCACTCAGGCTTTCAGGTTTGCGCCCCAAGTGCTTTATATGCTGCGTCACCTTGCCAGCTCTTTTACGAATTTAACCTTTATCGTTTTTGTGTGCTTCCTGAACTCTGAGTCAAAAGTAAAGCCAATTAAAACCATCAAAATAAGTTGCTGTAATTCTGTTTGACAGATTGTATGGCAAACCAATCACCTTGGCCAGACATCAAAAAAGGTCTGTTTTTTGTTTTTTGTTTTTTTTTTTTAATTTTTTTTTGAGACAGATTTTGCTATTTAGCTGGAACTCCATCCATATAAGTCAAACTTGTAATCCTCCTGCCCCAGCTGCTCAATGCCAGATTACAGGTATATCCTGTCCAGACTTTGTTATTTAAGTTCTTACAAACACTGCAATGAGACCCTCCCACGAGGCTCTGAATCAAAGGTTAATATGGGGCTGGATGAGGCAAAGGGCTCCCAGAAGCTTGTCTCACATATACACACCCCCATGTGCACACATGCACACATAGACACACACACACACACACACACACACACACACACACACACCACACACATACACACCCCCCACACACAAACCACGCACGTACATAGACATACACATGCACGCACACCACGCACGCACACAGAGTGCTGCCCCTTTATATCGTGGGATGCATTTCCAGCCCAGGCAATTCACAAGATCCTCTCTCTTCCTGTGCTGCTCAGGACTGAGCCCATGGTCTTGTGTGTGTTCCCCCGGTGTTCTAACAGCCCCAACCTCCCCAGTTTTTGTTTTTTAAGCAGAATCTTACTTTGTAGCCTTGGGTGCCCTGGAACTTCCTTTGTGAACCAGGCTGACCTCACATGCATGGAGATCTGTTTGCCTCTGCCTCCTAAGTGCTAAGATTCGAGCCAGGCGCCATCTGATGTCTAGCCCCCCACCCCCTCCTAAAACAGGAGTGATCATGAGATGGACAGGACAAACTCCATGGTATAGATGAGGTATAGTGCCCTGACATCAGCCTCTGTGCCTTTCTCTGTGGAACTGACCTCTCAGGCTCCTGTACCACTGTGGCATTGATGTGTACCTTGACTTGAAGCCTTTATCTCAAGGTTGCATGCTGCATGACTTGTTGGATAGGAAAGTGGTACCACTCAGAGGGACACAGAGATTGGCTGCTGCGGTGGTACAGTTAGTGATATGTAAAACTAGGAAGAGAGATAAACACACTGACAGATCATAAAAAGGGCAGACCAAAGGCTGAATGCTGACAAATGCCTACATTTAAGGGAGTGGAAGCCAAAGAGTCTGAGAACAAAGACTCCAGAAAAACAAGGAGGCAAACCTTCCTACTACATATGTGAGGAAAGAAGACCATCTCAGATAGGGAAAGAGTTTATTCACGTCAGATGTC
Organism: Rattus norvegicus; assembly: GCF_021556685.1. Taxonomy (NCBI): domain Eukaryota; kingdom Metazoa; phylum Chordata; class Mammalia; order Rodentia; family Muridae; genus Rattus; species Rattus norvegicus. Next base: position 159,516,503 of record NC_141537.1, on the reverse strand, counting down.
ATAGGTGTCACTGAGGTGGCTCCACGGGTAACCTGGTGACCCCAATGGGTTCCCTGTAAGTTGCCCTCTGAGCTCCGGATGTGTGCCATGCCACTTGAATGCCCACATATATTCATGTACAAGAAGTCAGACAGACAGACAGATAGACAGACAAATAATGAAGTTACAGGAACTGTCAAATATCATCAAAGGTAAAAGCTGTTGCGGGGACTCAAATCATTCCGGAGCCCAGTGATGAGCTCTTGGCAGCTTGATGGGTAGAGACAGGACCTGCTGGTCCTGAGGGGAGCAACAGGTCGAAAGGGAGACTACAAATGAAGCCCTACTGAGGAAACGAAATAGTTTCTCCTGTTTTCTATGGCAGGGTTTCTTTGGAACTCATGCTGTAGACCAGGCTGGTCTTGAACTCTGAGATCCACCTGCCTGAATGCTGGGATTAAAGGTGTGCAACACCACTGCCTGGCTGAAACGAAACTTTTCCAAGACACAAGTTCCATGTCTCCTGGAAGAAGAAAAACAGAGCAGAGGAAGAAGAAAAACAGAGCAGAAAACAAGTACCCTAGCCACGAGAAGGGTTTACTTTGAGAAACGGGGTTGGGGGACACCCGACCTTTCCCTGAGCCCAGAGCCAAAAGCAAGAGTGTTGGTACAGAGCTGTGTGTGATGGGACAGCAGGACATCCAAGCCGAGGACACTCACCTCCAGGGCAACAACAGACAGTGCATGAGAGGCAGCAGCCCACTCCATGGAGCTGCCTGCCCAGAGCCGGCTTCTCCCTTGGAGAAGGGAACTGAAAATAGAAGCAGGCTGTTTTCTCATTTCCTTCCTTTCTTCTATAGAAGCTGACACTTCAAACCACGAAGTCAAGTATGGCCTCACTCACACCTGTCAGTCTGCACAGAGCAGCCACGGGAAGGCAGAGCAATGTGGCTCATTTGTTGTTTAGATCTGTCTTCTGTCTGTCTGTCTGCCTGCCTGTCTGTCTGCCTGCCTGCCTGCCTGTCTGCCTGTATGTCTGTCTGTTTCACATAGCCCAGTCTGGTCTAGAACTTACCAGCGTGGCCAAACATGACTCTGAACTCCAGATTCTCCTGCCTCTACCTTCCAAGTGCTGGAAATCCAAAGGCCCATAGTGCTACCCCCAGCTTGTCTGTCTTTCTTTGACAAGGTCTTACTATGCAGCACTGACTGACATGGAACTGGGTAGACCCCTTGCCAATGCTTCCTGAGTTTTAGGAGTACCTTTTATTTTATTCTGATAGTGTCAGTGTCTCCAATGTGTAGCCTAGGCTGGCCACACACTGTCAGCCTCCTTCTGCCTCCATCTTCTTTATGTGATGGACTTCTGGAATAAGTAGACACTTTTTTTTTTGCTTCTTTTTTCCCTTTTATTGGATTTTTTAAATTTACAATTTAAATGTTATCCCCTTTCCCAGTTTCCCCTCCAGAAACGCACTGAAACAGGGTCTATGTAGCCCAGGTTGTCCTGGAACTCGCTTTGTAGACCAGGCTAACCTCAAACTCTGAGTGCACACCATGCCGAGTCTGTCTCTTTTTTAAATTATTTGTCTATGTGTGCAGAGCTTGTGGATGTAAGCGCAGGTGTCCATGGAGACCGGAGGTAGAAAATGAACTCAGTCCTCTGTAAGAGCTGAACCATTGCTCTAGGCTGGTCTAGAACTCACAAGAGAACGGCCTGTCTCTAACTCCTGGGTGCTGGGATTAAAGGCCTGGGCCATTAGACCCGGCTTTTTCCTTTTTGAAAGGGAATCGGCCATTCTCCTGCGTTTGTCTCCTCAGTGTTGGCATCATAGGTGTGCACCACACACGTGCACACATGCACAAACGCGTAGATGGACTATATTCAGGTGACTTACTTTCAGTTTGCTTTTGTCAAATATTTTCATATGATAATTTTAACTTTTTTTTACTCTGAAGATCTGTCACTTAAAGTCTTTTATTTCCCCTTCCATTCTTTCACCAAAGAATGGGAATTCCCTGTGTAAGAGAACTGAAAGAAAAGGCAGACAGACAAAATGAGGCAGGAGGGCCAACGGACCTGCTGAAGTGTCTACATAAATAAGTTACTGTTAAGCACTCAGTGCTGGGCTTCATGACTGGTCCACTCTACAGCTGCAGGGCGTGCAGACCAGGGCCATTTAGGATGGGCGTAGCTCATCCCTGGGTATGCTTACCACAGATTCCTTTTGATCACCAGATTAAGCCTGCCCGCAAGTCTGGGCAGGGCGTCACCCTAGCTTCTGCACTCCGGCAACCTTGCGTATCTGCAGCTGAGTCACAGATTCCTCGAACTGAAGAAGCCTTAGAAACTGAATACTCAAAGCCTTCATTAGGCAGATAAGAAACTGAGCCCCAAAGGGGATGGATGACTGGTGTGCTGAAGTTAATGGAGCGGGGATCAATTAGACTCCACCCCGCCTGACTGCTCTGTTCCTCTTGCCACCGGCCTTGGAGCGTGGCAGGGACCTGGGAGTGGTGCCACTGATAACTGCTCCCCTTTAAACTGTCAGCTGTGTCCTCCGGTCTTTAGACAGCGATCTAAATCCAGCTCTTGCTCACGTGCACGCGCTCGTGCATTTTTATGCTTGCTTAACTCCCTGTTTAAAAACGTTTAAAAAAAAAATCTTATTTTAGGGTGGGTGAGGAAGTGTGGGTGGCACGTGCCCGTAGTCCCAGATAGCTGGGAAGCTGAATGGTTTGAGTCCAGGAATTTAAGGTCAGCTTGGGCAACATTATAGTGAAAGGCAATCTTAAAACAGACGACTTCATTTCAATGCTACACGTAAGCCTCTCCCTGCACTCTGTTAGTCTAACACTGGGTGCTCTATTCCCTTCTCTATTCTACGTGATACCCTGGGCTTGAGGGTCTTCAGCATTTTGATAATGTGATAAGGGACTAAGGAGAGGAGGACAAGTGATGGGGGTGTTCCGGGTGAAGAGCAGAGGAGCTCGTGAGTCTCATTACTACTGCTTCCTGCATCAGGGACCGTAACCAGGGCACAGTCGGCCCACATACGCTACAGCTCTGGGCTGCAGCACTTATGATGACTTGTCTTGTTCATTTTAGAGACAGAATCTTGGTATGCAGAGCACACTGACTTGGAACTTATAGCCAAGGCTATCCCTTGGCTCTTAGACTCAGACCTCCTGCCTCTCTAGCACTGGGGCTGTGGGATTCCTGGTGTGTACCACCATGCCTGGTGCTGGGGGCTCTCCTGAAGATGAAGTGATGGACTGTGGAAAAGGAAAAGCATTTCTATGAATGTTATAAGAAGTATTGTTTAATGCCAGAGATGGACCATGTGCATCTGTAAACTGCAGGGCTTGGGAGGAGAGGTGGGCAGATCAGAAGTTTCAAGACAGCACTGACAACAGCCCGGGCGACATGAGACCGTTTCATTTTTTAGTTCCTCAATGTATCAAAACAATCTAAACCCTGATTTCCCCAAAGCCCCGCCAAGAGTGTTTCTTTACTTGCTCCATTGAAGCCAAGTGTTCTCAGGAAGGCAGCCTTTCCACTCCAACGCTAATGGCTGATGTAGGACTGTGGCGGCCTAACCGGTATCAACAAAAGCTGAATGCTGGAGTTGCTCAGTGAGGAACCCACCCACTCAGGAGTTGGGATCTCCCAACACCAGCTTCTTATTAGTTCAGGGAAAGTCATCCTGAGTGCGCCCTCAGGAGCACTTCCCAGCTAACCAGATGGCAAAAACAATTTTGCATTTTGTTTGTCCTTGTGCCTGGTGTACAGACCTTAGTATTTCCCTACAGTGGTATATAAGGGGCGACACAGTGCCATTTCTCCATCTCAGTAGAAGAGCGACGACGACATTCAGACAGATTTTGAGGCATCACTGAGAGACCCTATCTGCCACCCTGGCAAAGGTAAATGTCCCACCTGGCGCTTCTAATGGGGACATTAATCACATTTTAATTCTCTGCAAATTACTACAGGATGTGGTAGCCAGATCATCAGGGCTCTGGGATCGGAGTGGTTCAGTCAAGATTCAGATCTACAGCCTGAGAAAACACCTGCATTCTCACCAATGCATTTCTGAACTAGGGAAAATACCAGCCATCTTGCAGGCCATCCTGCAGATTAATAGAAAATGCCTGAGCTGCAGAGGTCCGGTGTGTAAAGACCCTTGCTGCTCTAGCCTATGACCTAAGTTCAGTCCGCAGAACCCACGGGGGTGGCAGGCGACCAGATTCCAAAGTTGTCCTCTGACTTCCACTAATAATAAAGAAAAAAACTTTCAAGGAAGTAATTTTTTTCTCTGCTTTTATTGATTCAGTTACTAAATGAATTTTGCCATGCTCATCACTGAACACTTGGCCGTCACCCAGGCAGATCCACATCGCTGTCTGCACACGAGAGTACCCTTCGTTTTACTCAGCCACAGCCCAAAGTGGAAACAGCGATGCCGACAACTCTGATGTGTCAGGAAAGCCGCGCTTGCTTTAGGTGCAAGGCTGTAGGCGTGCGTGTTTCGTTGCTGTAGCTCTGCTGGTCTAGAATGCACTATGTAGCCAAGGCTGCCTCTGCCTATCATGGAGAGCCTCCTGTCTGTCTCCCAAGTGCTGGGATGAGGTGAGAGCCACTATGGGTGGCTGAAGAGTTACAGTGTAATAAGGTGTTTATCTCTGAGTAGGTACATGCATGTATATATCCAAACTCTGTACTGCCCACCACATGCACGGCATAACTGTTATCGCACTTCCGTCTTCTAAGTGCTCCTTTAGTATAAGTTATCGCTGATCCTTGCTGTACCTGATTTCGCAATTAGGCTTTATTACTACCAGCGTGTATGTAAGGAACAGCACTTAGAAGGCATGGTGGAATTCACTCAGACTTGGACTGCAACTCTATGGATTAATACGAGAAGATGATTGTAGTGCCATATTGGATTTGGGCCTGGCTGCTTTGTAACTGCATGGCCACAGTTAAGAAGTCATGGGATTGTTGGACAGAGGCCTCTCCCATGTATTTACGGCACAGGAAGAAAAGACCAAGTAGTAAACACCCGATATCTCCACTGCATGACCTCTGCTGAGCCCGGCTGATGCATGTGGAACTGACACACCTGGACCACACCTGGGTGGTGGTCAACTTACTTCTGCCTTTTACTTCCTCAGCCTTTATCCTGGAGATTTAGGCTGGTCTTCTGGGATTTCTCCCTAATTAATTCAGGTCTCCTAGTTGGTCTTTTGTTACCAAAGTCACGAGCCAGGTAGTCACGAGCCAGGGTTTCCCACTGTGCTTCCCAGTTATTTTCTACCTGGAGACTTGGGTATATAAGTGGTGAATAAAGCTACAGGAGACTCTCACTATTCCTCTCACTCTTACTCTTCCTTCCGCTCTTCCTCTCTCTCTCTCTCTCTCTCTCTCTCTCTCTCTCTCTCTCTCTCTCTCTCTTCCTCTCCTGGCTTGACACGATAACCTGTGTGTGTGTATGTGTGTTTCTTTCATCCCGTAGGCTTTCGCCCGATTCTCGGTACCAGGTCGGTGCTGGCGCCGACAAATGGAGGTCCCACCGAGATCGTTGAAGAAAGGGGGTACCACCTACGGGACGTCCCTGGAGCCCGGCCGGCATAGGAGGAGAAGGGACGGATTGGACGTAAGATGGGTCAGGAAAGGCCTGGATGATTTGGGCTAGCCTGAGTAAAACTTGTCATAAAAAAGGGACAAGGTAACGGTAAAGTGTTTTTGCATATGCGTTCTGTTAGAGTTATATTTTAGTCTTTGGACCCTGGCTAGAGATAGTTTACACCCTAGACATGAGAGAGAACGGGTTGGGGAAAAACAGTCCTCCCGGACTCTCCGCGGTTGCTTTGGAGAAAGAAAAACCTTTTCAGAGCTCTCCTAGGAACAGAGGGAAAGCAGGAGACGTCCTGCCTCTCTGCTGGCTCCTATTGGAGAAATGCTTATTTCTGGTTCTGGGTTCCATAGGTAGGATATGTGGGTCCCTTCGGTGGGACACCATCTAGTTTTTTCCCTTTATGTCTATTGTCTGTCCTTGGTGCACCAAGCTGTCCATGTCTGTCAGTTTATGTCTGTGGTTTTTGTTTCTCGTTGTTTAAATGTTTTGTGTTTCATGTTTAAAAGAAAAGGTTAAAATTTTAAATGCCGGTTGATTCACCCATTGATGTAGTTTTAACTCCTTTCAAAAAAAGGTACAAATAAATAAAGAGTTTCAATTGGCTTTTGGAGCCTACATTTGTAGCTAGAAGCCTAAATCTGCTGGGCAAGCTCCCCAGGGGGCTGGCTAAATGTTTACACTAGCCAATCTTAAAGGAGCCAGCAGCTCCTCAGCTTCTATGTTAAGGGAGCGGATGGCTGTTTCTCTTAGAAAAATCCCTGACTTATTATTTGACTCAACAGGTGACAAGGTGCTTTTAAAATCATAGCTAGAAAAGTAAAAATGGTGCTTGGTCTAAATATTAAAGATAGGTGTAGCCACTTCAATTTTGTTTCTGATTGGTTTTAAATGTATAAATATGCTCTACATGCCTTGGTTATGGACTATTGGCTTTCAAGTTATTGGATATGGTTAAAAAAGTATAATATTGGTAACAGAAAGTTGGCTTAAAACTGTAATTTGTATGAAGTCATTCTAGACAACATGTGGCATGAGCCAACCTAGGGAAACAGGTCTAAATTGAGATAATATTTTTATGGAATTCTTATCCTAGAAATCAGGCTTCTAAAAGATTTAGGGCAATGTCTCTTTGTTGAGGTATTGGAGACTGCACCATCGTGCGTTCATATGTAGGAATTGGCAGTCAAACTTAGTAGCATGAAGGATAGACTCGGTGTTTTGGAGACTGGATTTTGGAGACTAGTTTGTTAGAGGTTAAGTTTTGCTTTCCATAGTTGTGGTTTGCCCTGAAGTTATCTGTATTTTAATGCTAATTCCACTGCCCCAAGGACAGCTGCCTAGTCACTACTCAGAACTCAGGTGACCTTGTGGTTGTGCTCTGGTGTTACAAGGAGAACGTAAGGATTGTGATTAAGGATTGCCAGTGTTACATTGAGTAACTCAAACTTATTTATAATTGAGAAAAAAATCAAACAGGTAGAGATTGTTACAAGATTTACGAAGGATTGATGAGGTTTTAGAACTTGTGAGAGCATTATAGCCTGTTTGCTTACTTCAACCGCCATTCAAGATAGATTTAGAGGATTGCTAACAGCCTTGTATTATGTAATTTTGTTACTTCTTCATTGTAAGAAGTTAGAACTTAAATCTTTCAATGTATATGGAAATTTTTACTACAAACCTTTGCTCTCAAAATGAGCTTTAATATTTGGGGAGTAGCTGTTACACTACTCCAGAAAAGAATATTTGAAGCTAATTTTAAGCTTCTAAGGATGTGTTAATTGGCTAAGTACCTCACCTTACCAGAGGACTTAGGTCTTTGTTATGCACATTGGAGATAAAGCGTCAGTTGTGTTAATACAAAATTGTAGGCTAGAGTCATGGAAGTATTTTAAAAAGAAACCTGGTGAAACATACCTTAGTCCAAACAGCAATTTAATTGGTTATTACAAAATACTGATATTTGGCCTATTACATATACAAATTTCAGGCAAAATTGATAATTTTACTCTTTACATGCTTTTGTATTTCCTGTAAATTTGTGCATGCAACCCATAGAAAATGCACTTATGTATTTATAGGTGGTTCATCTAATGAAAAGGCTACATGTATGATTGGATCACTTGTTTATTCTCTTGAGTTTCCCCTGCTTCAACACAGACTATTAAATTACTTGCTGTAGCCACTGTTTTTAAATGTTAAAAATCAAGCTTTCAATTCATATACTTATAGCCAATGTGTGGCTTGTGGTTTTACAATTGATTAAAAAGTTTTCCTTTTTTTTTAGATACTACTAGCCCTCAAATTTTACAATTACTTAATGCTTTATTAGAGGCAGGTTTTCTACTTGAAATCAGTGAGTGATTTCAGTGTGAATGTCTGACAACTCACTGTCCTTTCAGTGCTCTGGCTCAGAGAACTAAACAATACCATAGACCCAGCTCTTTGAAAATGGTAATGGAGTTGATAACACACCCTCACGAAAAGAGGAAGCTCCATTTGCTTACTTTCAACGCCCAGCCTCACCCTGCCAACTCAGGGATTTCTAAATAAGGCTAAATCTGGACCTTGTTTACAGGATTTGACATTTCTAATTAATGCTTATGTTTAGGTAAATAAAGCTGGTGAGGGGCTGGAGAGATGGCTTAGTGGTTAAGAGCACTAAGTACTGTTCCTTTATAGGCCATTTAAAAACTCAAACTGTATTGCCTGGACCCCTTAGCAAGGGAGGACAATAATACCAGGCAGATTATAGGCCTTACATAGAAACAATTAGTCAAAAAGTCTCATTCTTTATATCATCAAAACAATAATGCTGGAAACAATAATTTGGTATACAAGTCAATTTATAAATACAAGTGCTCAGTGTCCTCAATTTAATCCTCGAGGACTTATCTTAATAAATGATATTTTAACAATTTTAATAAATAAAAGGGGGAACTATCCCTGAATGCTAATAATGCTCCTTTTATTTCAATTTTAAAATTTGGATGCCAAGGTTTATGGCACCGTACAACTAGGCATACTTCTGCCTAGGTGAAATAGAAAGACCCACATATTGGCATGATCCTGTCCAGGTATTTTATATGGGGAAGAGGGAATGTTTGTGTTTTTTCTACAGAATGCTACAGGAGTGTGCCAGCTGCCTGAGAGTCTGGTGAGCCATGCTGATCCTGGGAGCATGAAGATTCAGCTCTCGTGGTTCTGGTTCCTGGAGTCATTCCTGTGCCCTTAGAGGAAGACGGAGGATTCCCCCTCATCTTTTGTCATCACAGAAATTCTGGCATTGCTGCAGTCAGTGTGTCCTGTCCCACCGAGGCTTGCCCTCCGACCCTCTGTGCACTGCTACTTGCTGGAAGCTGCTGTGGACTGGGGAACTCTGCCCTGGTTCTGCAGATCTCAGACATGGTTCCATTGCCTGCTGGTTGGTCCAGAGAAGAATGACCAATCCTGAACTGTCCTGGGAAAGACCTAGGCATTTTCGCTGCTATTGTGGCAGCCATTACTGCTGCAGCCATTGTGTCTGCAGTGTCTGGAGTTACCCTCCCCCAATCTATTGTTAGGCAAGCACAGTGGGTGAACTTTCTGGAGTAGTTGCTAACAATTGGGAATTCTAAATTTTTATTATAGGAGCGGCTTGACTACGGCCCTTGGTGGTAGCAGCTGAGGAGAACCAGATGAGGTGCCCACTACTTATCGGGAGAGGCTCAACTTCCACAATCTCTTAAATTAATGCCATCTGGCTCCTACTCTTTCGCCCCTGGGCTCAAGTAAGAGGAATGACAAGATGATCCAATGTAGCTATCCTCAGGGACGGGCAACTTCCTCTGACCCCTGACCAATCTAAGGCAGGAACCTTGGGGGCGACAAGGTGATCCTATGACAGATAAGGCTGGGGTTTGAGAGGTCGATCCTAAGACAGAGGTGGCTACACCCCGTTTAAACGTACGGGCCGGTCAAATGCTCCTCTGCCCAGTTTCTCCCCCAATAAACACACGTATAGCCCAGAACGGTGTGTTACAGCATAAGTTCATTTCTAGCCATTGGGGTGCAGTCCTAACTGCAAGAGTGGCTCGCCATGGCCGAGCTGGGCACTCTGTGAGGCATGTCTGATCTCTCTCAGACCACTACTTCCACCTAATGGTTTTTTATAAAAGAATAACGGGGGAGATGTAGTGCCATATTGGATTTGGGCCTGGCTGCTTTGTAACTGCATGGCCACAGTTAAGAAGTCATGGGATTGTTGGACAGAGGCCTCTCCCATGTATTTACGGCACAGGAAGAAAAGACCAAGTAGTAAACACCCGATATCTCCACTGCATGACCTCTGCTGAGCCCGGCTGATGCATGTGGAACTGACACACCTGGACCACACCTGGGTGGTGGTCAACTTACTTCTGCCTTTTACTTCCTCAGCCTTTATCCTGGAGATTTAGGCTGGTCTTCTGGGATTTCTCCCTAATTAATTCAGGTCTCCTAGTTGGTCTTTTGTTACCAAAGTCACGAGCCAGGTAGTCACGAGCCAGGGTTTCCCACTGTGCTTCCCAGTTATTTTCTACCTGGAGACTTGGGTATATAAGTGGTGAATAAAGCTACAGGAGACTCTCACTATTCCTCTCACTCTTACTCTTCCTTCCGCTCTTCCTCTCTCTCTCTCTCTCTCTCTCTCTCTCTCTCTCTCTCTCTCTCTCTCTCTCTCTCTCTCCTCTCCTGGCTTGACACGATAACCTGTGTGTGTGTATGTGTGTTTCTTTCATCCCGTAGGCTTTCGCCCGATTCTCGGTACCAGGTCAGTGCTGGCGCCGACAGATGATACTTTCTTTAAACAAGTCGAAGACATCTACTCTTAAATACTTAGATGTTTCTTATTTCATATCGACCCCCAACTTCTTAAGAACTAGGTCGTCTCTGAGCTGCTTGAAGCTCCCAATGGCTCACTGCTCACCGTGCAGAATGGTGGGGTTTCAGGCATTCACAACCACACTTGCATTGTGCTTTGTGGGTTTTAGAAAACTATTCGTGGGGTTGGGGATTTAGCTCAGTGGTAGAGCGCTTGCCTAGGAAGCGCAAGGCCCTGGGTTCGGTCCCCAGCTCCGGAAAAAAAAAAAAAAAGAACAAAAAAAAAAAAAAAAGAAAAGAAAACTATTCGTTTGTTTAATGCCGGGCTTTTGTCTGTCTGTCTTTTTTTTTTTGTTGTTTTTTTTTTTTTTTTTCCGGAGCTGGGGACCGAACCCAGGGCCTTGCGCTTCCTAGGCAAGCGCTCTACCACTGAGCTAAATCCCCAACCCCTCTGTCTGTCTGTCTTTTAAGACAGGTTTGTCTGTGTTGCTTTAGCTGTCCTGGAACTTGCTCTGCAGATCAGGCCTGACTCCAAACTCAGAGATCTTCCTGCCCCTGGCTCTTTTTTAAAAAGCCATTTTCTTTTTAAAATTTTAATTATTCTTTGTGTGTGTGTGTGCGCGTGTGTGTGTGGAAGGAGGAAGAAAAGGAAGAGGAGGAGGAAGAAGAGGAGGAGGGAGAGGAGGAGGGAGAGGAGGAGGAAGAGGAGGAGGGAGAGGAGGAGGAAGAGGAGGAAGAGGGAGAGGAGGAGGAGGGAGAGGAGGAGGAAGAGGAGGAGGAGGGAGAGGAGGAGGAAGAGGAGGAAGAGGGAGAGGAGGAGGAGGGAGAGGAGGAAGAGGAGGAAGAGGATGGAGAGGAGGAAGAGGAGGAGGAGGAAGAGGAGGAGGAAGAGGATGGAGAGGAGGAGGAAGAGGAGGAAGAGAATGGAGAGGAGGAAGAGGAGGAGGAGGAAGAGGAGAAAGAGGATGGAGAGGAGGAAGAGAATGGAGAGGAGGAAGAGGAGGAGGAGGAAGAGGAGAAAGAGGATGGAGAGGAGGAAGAGGAGGAGGAGGAAGAGGAGGAGGAAGAGGATGGAGAGGAGGAAGAGGAGGAGGAGGAGGAGGAAGAAGAGGAGGAAGAAGAGGAAGAGGAGGAGGAGGTGGTCAGAGGTGTGTCAGATTCCCTGGAGCTGAAGTTACAGGCAGGTATGAACTGCCTGATGTGGGTGCTGGGAACCAAACCCAGGCCTCTGAGAAAACAGGGCGTGCTTTTAGCCACTGAGCCGCCTCTCCAGCCTCTGCTGCTCGAGTGCTGGGATTAAGGTGTACATCATCATGCCAGGTACCACTTTTCCTTAAAAAGCAAAAGGCCCCAAGACTGTCATGTATAGCCTTCAGGTATTAAAAACAAAATCACCCACTACACAACAAATCTGCAGTGTCAGGCGGGGAAGGATGCTGGCTGCTTGTGCCAGCATCAGGCCCCGGGAGAGGCCAGGCTGAGAGGAATGCCTGGGCTGTGACTCCCAGGAAAGCCAGCTGGGATGTGGGTGGCACCTCCCAAAGAAATCTGAAGGGATGATTCGTCTGGACTCTGGGATAAACAGTCACTTCTAGCTCACTGGGTTTAGCACACGAAAGTTCGGTATAATTGGGCACTTTGGTTCCTCCTTGGTCAATAACATGTTTCTATGTAGAGTTCAAATCTCAGGGTGTAGCCAAATATCTGAGGCCAGAATGCAGCCAGAATTTCAGCATTCGGGGAGAAGGCGCTGGGATGCAGGAGTCTGGGGACTACATTTCCTAGTAATTCTAATGCTATGCATTCCAGCAGCAAGGGACTGTACATGGCCAGGAGTGGAAATACTGGTAGAGATCGTGAAGCCTGAGCTTGCTCCTGGGAGAAGGGGACATCCACTGGACGGAAGCAAGCCTACATCCACTTGCCCATCTTTCTCCCACATCTCACCCGCCCTGCCTTTTCTTTCTCTTAGAATTGCTTTATTCCACGTCCAAAGGACTTACTTTTATTATTGGTAATTGTGTGTGCATGTGTGTGCTTGTGTGAGGGAATGTTTCTCCCAGTGCAGGTGCCATAGGAGGCACCAGCCAGCTGCCCAGCGTGGGCTGGGAATTGAACCTGTGTTCTCTGGAAGAGCAGAAGCACCCTTGGCGGCTGAACCACCTCTGGCCCCTATGCCCGAGACCTGCTTATCAGAATGTACATGTTATGGCTTGCTCTTACAGAGCAAGTCTAAGGCCTTGTTCCCTTTATGATGGCTCTCATTCCCAGGGGGGAGAAAGCCCATTCCTGTCTTATCTGCTCTGCTCTGTGCGAGGACTGCTCAAGGCCTGCTTGGTCTCGCTGCCCTGAGATTTACCTAGTTTCTTTCCAACCTTCCCTTATACTGCTTCCTCGCCATTACTGGGGCCAAACCTAACTGCTGTAAACATAAACAAGGTAGCTGACACCTCTTTGTCTTAGCAAATAAGAAATAATTGGTGTGCTGCCCGGCTGGGATGCTAACAGGAGAAAAAGTATCCAAAATGGTCCTTATCATTCGGAGTATGTGTGCTTGTTGGATTCTTGCTCTCATCCGTATGTCTTTAAGAGAAAAGACAAAGAGAGCCAGTAGTGATGCTGGTGGTGCATGCGTTGCATCCCAGCACTCAGAAGGCAGAGGCAGAGGCAGAGGCAGAGGCAGAGGCAGGCAGATTTCATGAGTTCAAGACCAGCCTTGCCTACAGTGAGCTCCAGACCAGTCTGGGTTACAGTGAGATCCCGTTTAAAAGAAAAAAAAAAAAAAGCTACAACAGAAAAATATAGACAAACTATGGACTCTAATAAAACCATCAACTAACACTGTGGGCCGGAGACCGCTCAGCAGTTAGGAGTGCTTGCTGACCTTGTGGAAGATCCAAGTTTGCTTCCCAGAACCCACACCAGGCGGCTCACAACCACCTCTGACTGCAGCTCCGAAGGATCCGATATTGTCTTCTGGCCTCCATGGCTCTGTGTGCTCACACGAACGTGCACGTAAGAGCTGGAGAGATGGCTCAGTGGTCAGGAACACTGGCTGCTCTTCCAGAGGATCCTGGTTCAGTTCCACAGGGCAGCTCACAGCTGTGTGTAACTCCAGTTCCAGGGGTTCAGAAACCCTCACACAGACATACACGCAGGCAAAACACCAAAGCACATGAAATAAAATAAATTATTTCAAACACGCATATAAATAAAAAGTTCAAAAAAAAAAAAACCCAAAAAACAGCAAACCTTGGGCAGGTGAGATGGCACAGCAGCCAAGCTCGACGACCCGAGTTCAAGCCTCAGGACCCAAGCAGTGGAAGGCAAGAACTGACTCTACAAAGCCATCCTCTGACCCCCCACGGGTGCCATGGCATACGTGTGTGCATATAAATAAGCACAAGTAAACTGACATGATGATTTTATTATTTTATAATAATATTAGTTATATAATTTATTATTAGTTAATCTTAAAAAATATCTGGGACTGGTGAGTTGGTGCTGGCTGGACAAGCCCAGAGAACCCACAGCGTGGGAGGAGAGAACTGACTCTCACAACCCATCCTGACTGCCATACGCACACAGATATTACATAAATAAGTGTAAAAATTATAGGAAAAACTCTTACGCTGTGTGTGATACTCTCACTTATGAAGAAACAGTGGGTATGGCAGAGGTACATGTCTGTAGTCCCAGCTCTTGGGAGGCCGAAGCAAGAGGATTTTCATGGGTTCTGGGCCAACTTGAACTATAGCAAGGCCCTGCCTCAAACAACAAACATGAAACTGGCCTAATTAAAAATCAGCACATAACGGCAGTAAGCATCTTCCCAAGTCAGTATTTTCCTCAAATATTTTTGTTTAATGAGATCTTACTAAAGACTTTAAATACAGGCTTAAGCAAAGGGTTAGGAGAACAACATTCAGAAGAAAATCAGGCTTGAGACGAGTGTGGGGCCAGGCTCAGGGAGCCTCTACCCGCTGCCACCTTTATAACAAGATTCTAACATGGCACAGTGTTCTTTACCTATAGCATTTATGGAGTGCATAGAGGTTAGACTTCTTTATCCTATAAGTGCAGATACTGTTTCATTCTTTTTCTCTTTTTAACAGATTTTATATTTATTTTTACACTCCAGATTTTATTCCCCTCCGAGTCCACCCTCCCAACTGTTCCACATCCCACCCCTCCACCCCCCACTGTTTCATTCTTACTCCATGAATACATTTTATTAACTCGTTTTCATTTTCTCTCATCTCACATAGTAAGGTGAATACAATTGTCAAGAGTCCTCCCTTCTTTTACTATATTTTATTTTATGTGTGTGGGGTTTTGCCTGTCATATGTCTATGTGCCACGTGTGTACCTGGGGCTTGCAGAGGCCAGAAGAGTGCAGGATCTCCTGGGACTGGAGTCACAGTCTGGGGCGAGCCACCATGTGGTGCTGGGATTGAACCTTTCCTCTGGAAAAGGAGCCAGTACCCTTTTTTGTTTATTTGTTTTGAGACAGATTCTCTTTGTGTATTAGCCCTGGTTGTCCTTGACTCCCTCTGTAGAAAAGCCTGGCCTTGAACTCACAGATCCACCCAGTTCTGCCTCCTGACCGGATTAAAGGTGTGTGTGCTAACACACCCCGTTATTCACCCTTAAACCTTGAGACAGTCACAAGTCCCCTAGGTTGACTTTGATCTTGGTGTCTGAGGATGACCATGAACTCCTGCCTCTACTCCCAAATGCTGGATTGTATCTGGTGCTGGAATGCAGAGGCACGTGACATCGCGCTTGCCTTTTTTTTTTTTTTTTTTTGGACAGCATTTCACCACGTGCCCAAAGGCTGGGCTAGAACTTGAGGTAATTCTCTGGTCTCAGTTTCTTTCTTTCTTTTTTTTTTTTTCTTTATTCTTTTTTTCGGAGCTGGGGACTGAACCCAGGGCCACTGAGCTAAATCCCCAACCCTGGTCTCAGTTTCTTGAGTTCTGGGGTTTCGGGTGTGTGCTACCAGTCTGGCAACTACCTTCTCTCCTCCTTTTTGGACACATGATCTTGCTCAGATTGGGGTAATCCTGCTGCCTCAGCCTCTCAAGTGCTGGGACTGTAGGTGTGACCTCTGCACCTGCACCCTTTGTTCTCATTTGGGTTTTTCTTCTTTTAACCTTTATTTTTCTCTTATATATTGCAGCCCCTCCCACCACCCCAGATTCACTCCTCCCGTTTCTCTTAAAAAAAAAAAAAAAAAGGAGCCCTCCTAGGACCTATCCTGCAAACACTGCCTAACAAGATACAGCAAGACTGGACACAAGCCCTCGTATCATGGCTGGATGCGGAAACCTAGAAGGAGGAAAAGGGTCGCAAGAGCAGGCAAAGAGTCAAAGTCACACCCACTCCCACTGTTGGGACTCCCACAAGAACACCAAGCTACCCAACCATAATGCACATTCAGACAGCCTAGCGCAGACCTATGAGGGGTCTGTGATCCTCCACGAGCCCTGCTTAGTTGGCTCTGTAGGCTGTGTTCTCATGGTGCCCGGACACTTGGATATGTGTGTGCATTTGCATGAGTACATACACATGTGCACTGTGCACCTGTATAGAGCTGACGGTCTGCTGCTACCTTTTGTTAGGATGAGCCTTTCCCCAGATGGCCTCTCCCGTACTGGACAATGAGCTTCTGCCAAGACCAGATTTTTAATTGTATAGCTTAGTGAAGCTGCAGTCGACACAATCGATGTTCAGTAAGTTATAGCTTAGGATGTGTTGTACACACACACACACACACACTCAAACACACACACACACACACACACACACACACACACACACACACACCAACACCTGTATACTAGACATGAAATACATGACATAAATATTTTCTCCTACTTTGTGTATTATGTTTCCATTTTCACGACACTACCCTTTGATGTACTGGAGTTATTAACTAGGTTTGTAGACTGGTTGCTAAGAACTCCGGTCAGAAATTGCTCCTTTACTTTTTTTGGGAAGAAAATTTGAAAATGTAGGAAAAATCTTTTAGAAATCAATAACATAACATTTCGGTATAAACAAGAAGACTGGGTTCATAGCTCAGTGACACAGGACACTCGTACTCTTGTTTGCTATATGCAAGACTCTGCACTTGGTCCCCTATACCAGAAAGGTCCCAAGCTCAAAACAAAACAGCCAAACCTCAGACTCAGAGCTCTGGAGCTTCTTAGGAGACGACTTGGGAACCACTGCTGACCTTAGGGTTTTCATGTTCTCAATGGAAAGACCAGTACTGGCCTATAGCACGTCTGCTGTCTAACAGCACAGACGAATAAAGGACATATATGTGACTTGGGCTGTGTATATTTTAAAAATAAATGCACATGGCTGGGAGGATGGTGCCTGTCTTCCCAGCATTCAGGTAGAACGGAGAGAGTGCTAGTGAGGACGAACACTCCTAAACCTCACAGGGAGGTCAAGGTCTGTTTGTCTACATAACAAGACTGTCTCACTTCAACAAAAACCATGTGGACTGGGGCATGGCTCAGAAGGTAGAGAGCTTGCCCACCACAAGACCCACAACCCTGGGTTCTGTTCTTCAGGGTCACAAAACCGAAGCCAAATACCATTTGCTACCCAGCAGTTCCTGTGCTTGCTTTAGTTTCCTAGATTTTCAGATGGGCAATGTCTTGGTTCACGTCTTACTGTTGTGAAGAGACACCATGACCATGGCAACTCTCAAAGGAAGACACTGAATTGGGGTTGGCTTACAGTTTAGAGGTTTGTGCATTGTGGGAAGTCCATGGTGGGAAGCATGGTGGTAGGCAGGCAGACACGGTGCTGGAGAAGGAACAGAGAGTTCTACATTTGGTTCTGCAGGCACCAGGAAGAGGCTGAGACACACTTTCTTCCAACAAGGTCATACCTAATAGTGCCACTCCCTATGGGCCTACAGGGGCCATTTTATTCAAGCCACCACAGACAATCAATGAAGAATTTCAAAAATGGAGTCAATCAGGTCTGGGGATGCTTACCTATAATCCCAGCCTCTTTGAAGGCTGATGCAGGAAGATCACTGCATGTTTGAGGCTAGACTGGGCAAGACAGTACGTTCCAGGTCAGCCTGGGTAATTTAGCAAGATCCTGGATCCTGCCTTAAACGGGGATGAGCATTTCTAGGGGACCGCACAGGGCTGTAGTTTTGCTAAGGTCCTGTGTCTATTCTCTAACCTGAATTGTCGGCTTTTGACTGAGGTGTATGCCAGGAGCCTAAGGGGCACCATTCCAGTTGGCTTCTGCCTGCCTTCTTGGAAGCAGTAGTTTCCTATTTATGGACAGTAACCTAGTGCGGTGTCCAGCCGGTCTGAGTTTAGAATTGCTGTCACAGCAAAGGGAGAGCCTCGGGAGAAAAGCCTTCCCACAGGCTACAGGTTTGCCACTTCTCGAAGCAGCACACAGAGATCCGACAGAATACCAAGATTCGCATGTGGATATAACCTTTTTTTTTATAGTGAATTCTTTATTACTCCCAAAATTACTACCTCACTTTACATAAATTTTATGGAGCAGACAGGAACACAAATGGGTTTGTTTGTTTTGGGACAGGGTCTCACTGTGTAGCCCTGGCTGGCCTGGAACTCAACATACAGAGCAGGCTAGCTTCAAATTCACATTGATCCTGCCTGCTGCTGACTCCCACGGTATTTGTCACACCTCTACCCCTCCCATTCACGGTTTTCTTATGAAAATGCTATGACAGCGTGATTACTTAGTAATAAACACATCTTTAATTGATAAAAGCTTTTTAAAATTTTTTTTCTTTCTGAGATAGGATCTCAGTATGTAACTCTGGTTGTCCTGGAACTCGGCATGTAGACCAGGCTACCCTCTCCCTCCCAAGTGCTGAGATTAAAGGCATAAACCATCACACCTGGCATGTGCTTTCTGTTCTATTCTTTTTTTTTTTTTGAGACAGAGTTGTGTGTTTGTTTGTGTGTGTGTGTGTGTGTGTGTGTGTGTGTGTGTGTGTGTGTGTGTGTGTGTGTAGTCCTGGCTGATCTGGAATTCACTCTGTAGACCAGGCTGGCCTTGAACTCATGAGACCCACCTGCCTCTGCCTCCCAAGTGTGGGGATTAAAGGCATGTGCTACCACTGCCCTTTGACTTTTTATTCTTAAGTTTATATGCAGTTAGATTGAGACATTTAAATAGTCCACTTAAAACTTTTTGAGCCAAAATTTTTCAAGCCAGTTATAGTGGCACACCAGCACACACCTTCAAGTGAAAGACTCCAGGGGCAGAGTCAGGTAGCTCTCCCAGTTTGTGACCAGCCTGGTCTACAGAGTTTTAGGAGAGACGGAGCTACAGAAAGAGACCCTATCTTGAAAAATCAAACCAAAAGAAAACAAACTGGCCTTTTCCTGTCAAAGCTGAAGATATGGCTTAGTGCCTGAGACCCGCTGCTTCTTGAGACCCGCCGCTTCTTGTACAGGACTCACACAGTTCAGTTCAGAGTGTCCACACATTGTTCTCAGCCACGAGCAACTCCAGCTCTAAGACCCCATGACCCCCGTGGGTACTTGGCAGCCTCTTCCTTGCCAGTGGTCAGAGACGCCACAAGGATTTGGGGGCTCTGATCCCTGATCTGATTCCTAAATGATTTTAGGGTTACCTCTTGTGAGTGTGTAAGGGGTGTTAACACTAAGAGGCTCATTAAGAGAGCAGATGCTCCCCCGTTCCGGGTGGAGTCACTGGAAACTGGGATAAGACTATCTTATTTGCTGGGTGTGGTGGCACAGGCCTTCAATTCCAGCATTCTGGAGCTAAAGGCAGGTGGATCTCTGAATTCCAGACCAGACAGGGCCACTTTGTGAGACCAGGTCTCAGAAAAGACCTGACTCGTTGAGCCCAAACTAAAACCCGAGTGTGATTATTTCGGCTTAGCTAGCCCCCGTCTGACGAACCTTCCCTCTCCTGCAATGTCGCACGCACCCAAAGCCTTTATAAACCTTTACTGCCACGTGATTCTTATATGGAGCAGTCCACGCAAGGTGCCCAGAGCTCATCCTTCTGACTGAGCTTCAAAGCTATGCTTTGAATGGGGAGGAAATGAGGCCTTACAAACAGTGCGCTTCAAGCCAAAGAAAATCTTCACCCAGCAATTTTTTTCTAGTTTTGTTCTCCATATCCCTTTCTTGTTTTGAAAACAGGAAAAGAACACACATGACACTTTCTAAATAAACAAGAGATGGGCGGGCAGGGTGTAGTGTCTTTTGCTTGCTACTCCAGCTGAGGGAAAAGAGTTGAGTTTTAGGCCATCCTGGGGTACCACAGTGAGTTCTGGGCTAGCCTAGGTTACATATGGGACCCTGTTCTTCAAGGAGCTACTTCTATTTCACCCAGAGAACTCCTCCTAGGCCTAAACATCCTGGTCTTTAATTTCTTAACTGCTGTAAATACACACAAACACACACACACACACACACACACACACACACACATACACACAATGAGAGAGACAGACAGAGAGACACAGAGAGACAGAGAGAGACACAGAGAGACACAGAGACTCACAAAGAGAGACACAGAGAGACAGAGAGGGAGACAGAGTCACACAGACAGACAGACAGACACACAAACACAGAGTCACACAGACAGACAGACAGACACACAAACACAGAGTCAGACAGACAGAGTCACACAGACAGGCAGACACAGACATGCACACACACACACACTTTAAAACCTTTAGGCGTGAGAACAAACACAGAACAGCTTTTCCTAGCAGGTGTAACTGGGATCTAATTCTTGTTACAGCCACAAGTTAGTTTCGTAATTGCATTAATAAATGTGCCATCAGTTAAGTTATGAGCTGAGTGACGACTCAATAATCTGAAATTTGAAGAAGGACAAGGCACTGCTCTGAGTTCAATGCAAGCCTAAAGGCCACGTGAGTTCCAGACCAGCCTGGACTACAGAAAGTCTCTGCCTCAGACAGACAGACAGACAGTCAAACAAGCAAAGGAAAAGGAAATGCTACACTGCTCAAGGTGGCTGAGTTGATAGAAAAAGCAGAATTGGCAACAGTGGTCCAATCCTGTTAGTCTCTGTAACTGACCCCCTCATCTGAAGCTCCTGAGATGAAAACACCACTTACGATCATGATCTTCTAACAAAGAATGGCGAGACACACAAGCCAGCCGGTGGGGGACAGTGAGCCACAAGGAATCCAAGAGAGCTGCTTTGCCGAACATCTGAGCATACACCGACGCGTTTCAAAAGTCTGAGACCATGCAGACGTCAAGTCCTCAATGATGATGAAAGCTGCAACAGTCCTAAGCTCTAGGGCAGTGTGTGTAAGGGGAGTCTGGGAACAGGCGAGCACAGCGGGGCGTGTGTGCTAAGGAAGACTGGGATCCCAGCACCTGGAGGCTGAGGCAAGAGTGAGTCCACAGCCATCTTGGGCTGAAGACAAGACCTATTCTCAAGCAACGGCTGGCAGATTACTCAACTGGTTCTGGTGGTGCAGGCCTGTGATGCCAGATACTCTGAGGCTGATGTGCATATAACCTAGTGCCTACTGAACAAGGTTGGTTTCACACGAAACAGAAAGCAAGAGGCAAGCTAGGCGGGACAGGTGGCTGAGGAGGGTGGATCCCTATGAGTCTGATGTCAGCCTGGGCTACAGGTGCATTCTAGGCTGGCCCGAGATACAGTGGGACATCTAATCAGCCCGTATATCATCAGCTAGTCCAGGGTCGGGGTGTAGTACACACCAGCATTCCCAAGACTTGAGAAGCGGAGGCTGGAGGATCAGGAGATCAAGGCCACCCTGGGCCACTCACAAACAAATCTCAGACCAGAGGCTTCAGATGCTGAGAAAAATCTGTGGCAATGAATTAGTGTAAAGTTCAGGAAGAGTATCCCTAGACTTTTAGAATTGGAAGGGCTCATGAAAGTCATACTGGGGGTCATAGTCAGAGATCCCAGTAGTTTAGCTAATGTGACTCAATTTTAAGTTCCATTTACTTACCTTTGAGTCGTGACTTCAGTGCTACCCCAAGAAAGATGGCACTGAACAAGTCTTTCTGACGGTTCACAAGGAGCTAACCCATGGGCCTGGTTTGATTTTTATTTTAAAAGTCACTAGCATTAGTAATACCAATTCTAAACCTCCAAGGAAAGACTTCCTACTCTTAACTGCAATTTTTGAGTAGCCAGCCAAGCAACTGACAGCCATGGCCATGCCCACAGAGCCCTGTGGGAGGCAGAGTGGCCGTCTGTTGCTTTTGGCCAGCCCTGACTTCGGATGCTGAGGTATCCATGTGCTCATTACACCTTGGTTAACCACCGAGTTGACAGAAAGGATTGTGGAAGACATTTTTATGTTATAGCTCTATAAGGCTCCACTCAATCCCCTATGGCCACCAGTTCAGACTCCTGGAAGATAAGGGCAGAGCTCCTAAGTAACTTCGCCTTTCTAGCCCCAGCTGTCGGAAACTACAAGGGAAGTTACAACAGTGCTGTACTGCCTGTTGAAAACTGGCAGGCTTCAGAGAATCAACTAGGAACCATTTGGGGCAATGTCCAGTACAAAGCCGTCACAAAGCCTAGTGTGGTGTCATTCCCTTGTAACCCCAGCACTGGGAAGACGGGTAGAAGGATCAAGGGCAGCCTAGGCTACTGAGGACACCATCTCATCAAAACCAAACAGGAAAAGTTACTTCTGTTATTAACAAGGGGTAGCGAGATTGACCTAAGGATTAGATTTCCTTCTATAAGCGTTCTTACAGCATTTCATTTCCTATCTGACTCAATTATGAGACCAAACTTACTCCTAACCCCTCTTCCACCTGGCTCTTACATAGCACAGGCTGGACTCAAACTTGCCCAGGAGCCAAGGCCCATCCGGAGCCTTCTTCCTCCACCTCCTGGGTGCTGGGATTACAGCGAAGACGACCACACCTGGAGATCAAACCCAAGGCTCATATCGACTGAGCCACAACCCTACCCCTGCCTGCAAACTTGGGTGTTAAAATTTCCTTGGAACTTAAAGTAAGACTCAAACTAGATCACGGTGCAGCACTGAGCAGTACCCACTTTCTGTCTGTATCTCTGTGCGTGGCCATCTAGGCAGCAGACAGAGGCTGGGTCCCAGCCGTCACTCTCTTGTCTGCCCTGCTATGTTGAGGTTCCAGCTGAAGACCTTGTGCACCTAAGGCGGGCACTGCTGTAGAATTGAGCTACTCGCCCAGCCCTTTGTTTAGGGGCCAGGCTGGCCGGTCTTGAACTCATGACTGTTTTGAATGCTAGAATTACAGGTGTGCACCACTACGTCCAGTCTTTTTTGAAGGGGGGTTACTTTTATTTTGCCGAATCATTCATTCATACATTCATTTAACCAACAGTTATTTTCAGTCAAGTGCTATGAACTCTGGGTACACAGTGGTGAACCAGATGTAACATATAGTTAGAGGATTTCATTCAGCCTAAGAATGTAAGGAGGGACACGATTTCAGAAGCAGTCAGGAAAGAATGCTCACAGGAAGCAACAGTTTGATGAGAGACCCAAAGGGTGGATTGGTGTGTGTCAAGTGACTGAGTGAAGAGCCGTCTGAGGAGTAGGGTTGGTGTGCACAAAGGCTCAGGGGCAGGAAGGGCTTACAGCCTTCCCTGAGGAAGGGAAGAAAGGCCATGTGGCTTGAGGCTATGCACTTGTTTGAAACAAGGCTGGAGCCCCAGGCAAGGGCTCAGCAGCAGAGAGACAGGCTGCTTCTGGGGAGGAGACTGGAAGGGGCAAGCAGAGAATTAGAGACCAGTCAGGAGGCTGCTGCGTGTGTTCGTGTGTGTGTGTGTGTGTGTGTGTGTGTGTGTGTGTGTGTGTGTGTGCGCGCGCGCGCGCACGTGCGTGACAGATGGATGGTGATAGAGAGGAGTTGGAGATCTGAAGACACAATTAGTTGTCGCCCTGCTGAAGGGAAATGGCGAATGGGTGCAGGCAGCAAGTGACTGGGAGGGGACAAGGTGCAGTCTTTGGTTCCCACCAGCTTTGCACTTTCAAACAACTCTGCCTTCCCCAAGTCTTGGAGTTGCTTCTCCCCAAAGCGGATGCACCTTGCGTCCAAGTCATACGGACCCAGCTCCCTGTTCCTACTGTTACCCTCCCTCTCTTTAAACCAGCGTTGTGCTCTATTGGTCCAGCGTCAGCTCCAGGCACACCATTCCCCACTGTTTTTGTGAGACAGCCTCACAGAGTAGCCCAGGCTGGCCTTGAATTAGTGGTGATCCTCCTGCATCAGGCTCCTAAGGGCTCACGTCCTTCCTAAGCTCTACCATCCGAGCCTAAAGAAGGAGGCTCACTCTGGTTCCAAAGTGCATTAAACCTTGTAATGCTCGGGACTTCTTGGGTTTCTGCCTTTTACTGGGGTCAGCACGCTGATGTCAATGGATTTCCCTACCGAGACTGGCAGAACACAGTGAGTGCTTGGCTTTATTAGACATACTGGTCCCACTGCTCCTGCTCTTGGGGCATCAAGAACACTCTTGTCCTTGTCCATAACAAACATACCTTGTTGATGTTATAAAGAATTCACATGTAAATTATGATAAAACTCAAGTTGTTAAAGGAGGGGTGCTTCCCAGGAGTATCTGTCAGCACTAGGGCTCAATTCATCTCTACATCCTCACAATCATACTTAACGCAAATGTCTGTATCACTGGTCTCCTGGCTGTTGGGAGTACTCCGACACAGCCCTCCACATAACTTAGGTACTAAACACCAAGGATGGTGGTGGCACACACTTTTAATCCCAGCACTCGGAATTAGGCGCAGGTAGGTCTCAGTGAGTTTGGGGCCTGCCTGATCTACCTAATGAGTTTCAGGGCAGCCAGGGCTACGCAGTGAGACCCTGTTCCAAAATAAAAATAAAAATAAAGACAGTAACAAAACAAGCTGAGGATGTGGCCCTGTGACAGAGTGCTCACTTCATGTGTGAACCCCTGGTTCAATTCCCAATGCTCCCTACCTTCCTCTCTGAAATGAAAATCTCTATGGGTTGGGGATTTAGCTCAGCGGTAGAGCGCTTGCCTAGCAAGCGCAAGGCCCTGGGTTCGGTCCCCAGCTCCGAAAAAAAGAAAAGAAGAAAGAAACTCTCTGAATTATGACTTTCCAGATCTTTCTGTAACTCATTAACAGGTCATGAGTTCAAAGTAGGCATAAATGGTATGAAAAATAAGACAGGAAGGGCAATGTTGCTTCCCTAAACGTGTTTCTAATACATTCATACACTATAGAAAGTATGCAGTAAAAGACCTTTAGCAAGGAGATCAGAAAGTCAGTGCTTTAAAATTCTTCAACCCACGGAGCTTAAGGAGAGGAAGTAGAAAACTGGGCTGGAGTTCAGTTCCCAGCACCTTATCACTGCTTTCTCTTTTTTTCATTTTTGGTCTTTTTTTTTTTTTTTCTTTTTTCTTTTTTTCGGAGCTGGGGACCGAACCCAGGGTCTTGCGCTTGTTAGGCAAGCGCTCTACCACTGAGCTAAATCCCCAACCCCTCATTTTTGGTCTTTTGAGACAACTTTTCTCAGTGTAGCCTTGACAGCCCCAGAATTCACAGTGTAGACCAGGCTGGCCTTAAAACTCAGAGATCCCCCTGCCTCTACCTGAGTGTTGGGGTTAAAGGTGTGTACCCCACCCCCCAACCATGTAGCACCATTGATTTCTTTAAGACTTATCTTTTATTATGTTTAATTCTGAGTACTTGTGTGTGGGTTTGTGCAGAGGAAAGCAGGTGCTGGCAGAGGCCAGATGTGTCAGATCCCCTAGACCTGGAGTTGCAAGCGGTTGTGAGCCCATGATGTAGGTGCTGGGGACTGAACTCCCACCCTCTTGAAGCACTCTTAACCTCTGCTACCTCTCTAGCTCTAATTTTGTTTTGTTTTTCTTTGGTTCATCGAAACAGGTACTGGGCAGTCCAGGTTGGGCTCATACATGCTGTGTAGGAAAGGATGACCTTGAACTCACAATGCCCCTGCCTCCGCTTCCAAGGGCTGGAGTTACAGGCTAATACCACTATAAGGAAAATGTATTTACGAGCAAAACATACTTTCATGTCAGGCCAACTGTATCAGTCTGTATTTACATGTATATATTTAAGCCATGCCTAGAAATAGCATCCTATACAGACACATAATTGGGTTAGGATGTGGTACAGTGGTACAGGGCTTGCCTAACATGAAGTAGGTCCTGGGTTTAACTCCCAATACTGAGAAGGGGAAAAAGAAATCCTTCAAATGACTAGAGGAAGCAGCCTATGTGAGATGGGGAGGAGGCCACGAGGTGACAGAAGGCCTGGAAAAGGGGCTGCAGTTCCAGGTACTTCTTACTCTGGTTACGTGTTGCAGTGGCAGGGGTGGGACATGGGGAAGATGATTTCCAAGTCAAGCTTACTTTTGCGACAGCCCAGAGCAGGGCCAGGCGGCATTTGAAGTCAGCACACAAAACACAATTCCAAGTCCTAATTCCAGCCTTACTTCCACTTAACAGGCCGAGCTGACAATGTATTGCTACCTGTCTTAGATGTCCAGTACACAGATGAGGACGCAGCAAAGGTCCTCCTACCTAATGAACAGTAAGCGTTCTTAATTGCCAATCCTAACGCCAACAAACTGGGTCAGAAGCAAGGTTCAAAGAGTCACAAGCTCAAAGCGGTGGCGGTGGTACATAAACCCAGAGATGTGGGATGCTGATAAATTTGGGGAATGTTTGAATGACACCGAATTGAGCAAACCACAGAACCTAAGATCCCTGCACCTCTAAAATCTTAGGGTCCTACCAAGGAAGAGGGAAATCTTTAGCAGAGGAAAGATAGATCACCTTGGTATGATATGAAACAATGGTATTAGCCAAGGTCGTTTAAATAAGAATTAAAGCTCCAGCCATCACCAAGATGGGATTCACACCCTCTGGTGATATTACGTGTCAATGTCTCTACTGACTTCCTGGATAAGTTCCAAATTTCTTTCTGGAATTCAAAACCTTCCCAGCCCAATGGTCTCAAACTATTTTTTTTAAAAAAAAGATAGGGTCTGAAACCATTAGCCCAGGCTCAAACTCACAATTCTCTTGCCTTAGTCCCAGGGTGCTGAGCCGCAGAGCATTAAGCCACCACACCCAGTTTATCTCAAACTTCCTACAGTTGCGATCTGTTAACCCTCTACTCACGCCTGGCAGACTTTCCTCACCCTCACTCTCTCAAGCTAAAGTTATACAGTCTTCCCCAAAAGTTCCAACCACTTAAAAATCGGCCTGAGTTGAGTCTAACATTTCTGATCTTGGCCTATGAATTCTTGCCGGACTTTACAGCAATCTTATGCTAATCACAGCTGTCTTCATTTCATAATAAAATTAGGGGCAGAGCGGCTAAATGGCTTGCCTGGGGGTCCTGTCGTTTGTGAGTAGCGACAAGGACGCCTTCAACTTCAAAGTCCACACTTTTCCCCACCATACCATGCTACCTCATGCATTAAAAAAAAAACCTCGAAGAATGTAGCTTTTTTTTTAAAGCCTATAAAACACACACATATAATATATAATATAGCTTGTTGCAACATAAATTCAGGTACATCGCATCCTTTGAACCATATGAATAATAGTCACTCAGAACAAGCATGGAGTTTTAAAGGTTGTTAATAGTGCTGTTTCCCAAGCCCAGTATAAGAACGAATTCCAGGGTAAATGACAGGTGGGCGGCTAAGAGGGAAAGCAATATGGTATAAGAAAATACTAGAAAGAGCAAAAAGAGATGAAAGTACACTAGACGTTGGCAATGCACAAAACAGACCGAGAAGTCATAAGTATGGAGTACTGGGCAGAGGAGGCCCATAGGGCTAAAATATCCTAAGTTCGAGGGCCCATGCCTATCGTAAGGTGGAGCGCATGATGGGGGCTGTTAATAACAGATAAGCAGTACTCATGGCCAGAGTCGAACTCTCTCGAGCCACAGATAGACATAGGTCGCGAGGGCACGGTTCGGCATATCGATGACAAGGCGGGAGGTGACTGAGGAGCCAAAGGGCACAGCATGGGCCAAAGGGAATGGGAAGAGTTCAGAGGGTACGGGCCCCCAGACTCGAGACAAGACTTGTCTTTCCTTCGATAGCTGGCTGACGTACTTGAGGACCTACACCCGCACCCCGAAGCCCTCCTGGGTGGTTCGGGGCAGATAGGCAGGTCCTGTCCCCAGTCCCCATTCTGCCTATTTCCCTGGGACTCCACGAGGGGGCAGAGGCAGGCAGGAGGGTCCTTACCCAGGAAGATGGAGAAGATGAGCCGCAGCGCCTGTTCCGACGCGCCCAGGGACGTCGCCAACTTGTTAAGGCTCAGATCCTCGACACCCGGCCACAGTCCCCGCATCTGCCCTAGCGTCTCTCCCACGTCCCCGTCCGCTGTAGACGCCATCTTAACTGCGGGCGCCCCCCGGGGACCCCCAGCTCTGCGCCCCGAATGTGGGCAGAACGCGGTGGCTTCACCCCCAATTCCGGCCGGGGGCCCGCCCACGGCGTGCGCATTGGCTGCGGGCCCGCCCAGAGCCTCTAGACCCACCCGATTATTGGTCGAGCCAGCCAGGGGCGGGGCCGAGCGCAGCAAGGTAGGAAGAGGGCGGGGCCGAGCGTTTGTAAGGCAAAGGTGACTCCCGTGAAGAAGGGAAACGGGCCGGGCTGGCAGGGCGGGGCTTGCGATCCCGACCCAGCTGCTATTGGAGCAGGCGGGAGCGCGAGGCGAGGTGACAGTACAACTCGGTCCGGACCGCTCCGGGAAGGAGTGGGTCGGCCGGGTGTCCGGCCGGCTTGCTCGCTGCCTTCCCATTGGTTGAGACAGGAGCAGGCGAGAGTTGGGGCGGGGGGGTGCGGGGGCGTCACCAGACCGCGAGGTTACTCTCGGTCGCCGGCGCTGGGGTTACTGGGGCATGTAACGGAGCGGTGCGAATGCCTGCTACCGCCCCACGAGCGCCCCCTAACGGTGCCTTCTCGGAGGGGGGGGGTCGGTCCTGCATTTCCAAGCCTTTCCCGAGGGGACTGGGGGAGCCCAGGGGCCCAAGAACACTATTTGACCCTTTAATGCTACGTAGCCCTTCCCGTTGTGAGTTCCTTTCGGTTGCTTCAGGTACTGGGGCTCGAACCCTGTCCTCGTGGACGCTTTCCCGCCGGAGCTACAACACTAGTCCTTATTCAGAGTTCCCTTTCTATAGTAAAACGCGACCTTCTCTCCAGAGGCAATGAAATTAGGATATGCCTATTTATATTGAAACGAGCCTATTTAACACTTGCCGTTTTAATTAACAATTAAGCTAGTTTTGTCACGACTTAAGTAATGTATGTATGTTCCTGATGAAAGTTCAAACACTAGAGGCATGAAGCAAAGTCTGAGTCCTTTTCTCCTATGCAGTCTTAACTTCCCACCGGCGACCCCAGAGAAAGTGACAGTCTATGGGGGTGTGCAACAAAGGGATTCACAAGTTCTTGTCATAATGAATTCAGCCATGGCTTACACTTTCATAGCATTTTAAACTTTTTTCCAGCACCCTACCTCTTTCTTTTCCTGGGGAATTGGACACGTGCTAAGGAAGCAATGAGCCATGTCGCTGTCTCTTGCCTTTTCATATCCTACTTTTATTTTTAATTAAAAACATTTTTTACATTCATTTATGTATATGTTGGGGTATGTTGGGGGTAGGGCTAGTTTTTACTACAGAACACATATGAAGGTCAAAGGATGCAGAACTCCTTTCTGTCTTTTACCACACGGATTCTGGGGGTTGAATTCAGGCTGTCAGGCTTGGTGGCAAGTGCTATTATGTGCTGAGCCATCTCTCTGGCCTGCAATTATTTTAATTAGTTAAATTTTAATTTAAAATGATTTATTTTATTTTTAATTATAGGGTTGTGCCGCTGTGGGTGGTGTGGAGATGAAGATTTCATATCCCCAGAATACACAATCGCCGGTGTTACAGGCGGTTGTGAACTGCGTGATATGGATGCTGGGAATTGAATGCAGGCCGTCCGCTAGAGCAATAGTCTCTCTCAGCCACTGGGCCAGCTCTCCAGCACTGCTGTTCTTTTTAAACACGAAATGTTTCACTCCTAGTGAAAAGTACAAACTACAACCGCCCCCCCTAGATTTAGAAAAGACATCACCTAGACCAGCGGCTCTCAGTTTAATGCTTCAGCCCTTTAATACAGGTCCTCATGTTGTGGTGACCCTCCCCCCCAACCTTAACATTATATTTGTTGCTACTTCAAAACTTCGTCTTGCTGCTGTTAGAAATCATTATGCAAGTATTTCTGGAGATACAAAGTTGCCAGAGGGGGCACAAGCCATGGGTTGAGAACCACTGACCTGTACAGTTTGAAGACCCTAACGTAACCCTTTCTGCTGTCATCTCCCTTCTTCATCTGAGACTGAAGGTCTTAGTCAGCCACCTGACTGAGGAATATTCATCACCAGGGAGTTCTGTTTAAAGGCATGACCCTGGGTCCGTGGGATGGCACAGCAAGTGGACGTGCTTGCTGCAAATGCCTGACTGACTCCGGACTTCGAGAGAACCAATTCCCAAAAGTTGTCCTCTGACTACTACACAAGTACTATGATTTGTCTGTTCCCACATTCAAGCATACACACATTACACACACACACACACACACACACACACACACACACATTATATACACACATACAGAGACACTAATAAAAATTTTAAAAGTGAGCAGCACATGGTGGTGCATGCCCTTAATCCCAGCACTACAGAAGCAGAGGCAGGAGGATTTCTGTGAGTTTAAGGCCAACCTGATCTAGTCCATGATGACTTTGAACTTTGGAACGCTATAGCTCAGGCTGGCTTTGAACTTTGATTCTCCTGACACTGAAGGGCTGTGTAGGTGAGCTTCCGGCCAATTCCTCTGCCTCTACACCCCATTTTGACGTAAGGATGCTAGGATTACAGACATGATCTGTCATATCTGGCCTTTTATTTTATTATTATTTGGTTTAAGGCAGGATGTCAGTGTGTGGTCCTGGCTGGTCTGGAACTCCCTCTGTAGACCAGGTTGGCCTTGCACTCAAGAGGTCCTGAGTGTGGGAAGGACGAGTGGGGCAGTAAGCAGTGCCCTCCAAGGCCTCTGCTTCTCTATTTTGCCTCAGGTTCCTGCCTGGAGTTCCCACCTTCAGTGGCGCAGTGAGCTGGGATGCAGGAATGGGAAACAAACCCTTTCCTCCTCAAGCTGCCTGGGTCACTGCTGTTTTGTTTGTTTGTTGTTTGTTTATCACAACCATAGAAACCCTAATGAAGACACATTTTAAAAAGTCATTTGCCAGCCAGTGGTAGCCCCCATCTTTCATTGCAGCACTCGGGCAAGACCAGCCTGGTCTACAGAGCCAGTTCTGGGACGGCCAGGGCTGTACACAGAGAAAAAAAATCATTTAAATTCTTTTTTTCTTAAAACTAGTGAGTTGTGGGCCGGAGAAATGGCTCTGGGGTTGAGAGCACTGACTGCTCTTCCAGAGGACCTGAGTTCAATTCCCAGCAACCACATGGTGGCTCACAACCATCTGTAATGGGATCTGATGCCCTCTTCTGGTGTGTCTGTAGACAGTATACTCGTAACATAAAAGAATAAATAAATTAAAAAAAACTAGTGAGTTGTGAAGAGAGGAATTACATACTCTATAGAAAAGAAGAAATAACTGTGTTAGAATTGAGAGTGTTGGGGCTGGGGATTTAGCTCAGTGGTAGAGCGCTTGCCTAGCAAGCGCAAGGCCCTGGGTTCGGTCCCCAGCTCCGGAAAAAGAGAGAGAGAGAGAGAGAATTGAGAGTGTCCGTTGCTGCCCCTGCCTCCTCCGCCTCTCCCCCCTCCCTTTCCCCTTCCCCTCCCCACTCCCCCCCC
Source organism: Rattus norvegicus (assembly GCF_021556685.1). Taxonomy (NCBI): domain Eukaryota; kingdom Metazoa; phylum Chordata; class Mammalia; order Rodentia; family Muridae; genus Rattus; species Rattus norvegicus. The sequence goes on along the minus strand of NC_141537.1, from coordinate 159,485,119 downwards.
CCCCCAGTCTTTCCTCTTTTTCTTATTCCTTTCAGTCTTGGCGCTTTCCTTCTCTGATGCACCAGAATTTCCTTTACCTCTGTAGACAGTAATATCCTTACCTTCCTAGAGCTGCCTGTTGTGTGCACTGCCATCATTCCACCGCTCTCCCAGCTCCTCGCCCACAGTGGAGGCAGCAGTGGTCTTTGATTTGGTCGCAATATTCCGAACCTAACAGTCTGCCCTCCTTTGCTCCGTCTTTGGCACATGCCGCTTTTCTTTGGCAGATGTTATCTTCTCCAAGTGCCTTTTGGAGAACTGTGAGGAGCTGCTCTCCTTGAGCCTCCGTTGGGAGTCTGCACAAAGAGTGCACAGGATGACACTTTGGCTTCTTAGCATGTCCTTCGTCAGCGTTCGGTCTTTTTCCTCAGGAGCGCTGGACTCGCCCAGGGTCTGGACAGCTTTTTCTTGCCGGGCTCTGCCTTGGAGCTCAGTGTGTTGCAACGGCTCTGAAAGCAGGAATGGGGCACTATCTTTTTTGTTTTTCTTTTTTCTTCTGAGACAAGGTTTCCCTGTGTTTCCTCAGCAGACCAGTGCCACAGTGGGCCTGCATCCTTAACCGACAACGAGAGTTTCTGGACTTGAGCCTCCAAACTTTACAAGAAGTTACCTGCAGGCTGGAGAGCTGGCTCAGCAGTTAGGAGCACCGGCTGTGTTTTCCAGAGGACTCCAGTTTGATTTTCAGCACCCACAAGGCAACTACAGTTCTAGGGGGAATCTCATGCCCTCTTCTGACCTCTGAGGGTACCAGGCACACAAGTAGTATACGTCATACATTCAGAATAAACACCCATATACATAAAATATACTTTTTAAAAAGTTACCTGAGATCTACTGTAAAAATTTATAGATAAAATAAAAAATTGTACTACTCATACATATGTTCAGTACAGACTACATGCTCTCTGATCATATCTATTTACATTCATTTTTAAAAATTGCTAGTGAAGACACAATACCCGATTTTATGTTTTATATCCTCTCTTCCTCCCTCCCTCCTCCCCCTCTTCCTCCTCCTCCCCCTCTTCCTCCTCCTCCTCTTCCTCCTCTTCCTCTTCCTCCTCCTCCTCTTCCTCCTCCTCCTCTTCCTCCTCCTCCTCCTGTCTTGGTTTCTCTGTGTAGCCCTGGCTGTCCTGGAACTTGCTCTGTAGGCTGCTGACCTCAAACTGAGAGAGAGAGAGAGAGAGAGAGAGAGAGAGAGAGAGAGATCTGTCACCCTCTGCCCTCCAAATACTGGGATTAAGCCTGGCTTCTCTTTTTATTTTTTCTAAATTCTCACATATATTAATTACATCTTGACTACAGTTTCCCTCCCCCCCAAGCCTCTCTCCTTCGTGTCCCCTCTTCCCTAGATCCACCCCTGCCCCTTCCAGGGATATCAAATAAACACTATAACAAGCCAAATAAGACCAGGCACATATTGTCACATCAAGTCTGGATGAGGCAATCCAGTGGGAGGAAAAAGGGTCCCACAAGTTGTCAAAGGAGTCAGGGTTATGGCTGAGTAGCCTGGTGTTCCTTTGGGATTCCTAATTGTGTGTGTGTGTGTGTGTGTGTGTGTGTGTGTGTGTGTGTGTGTGTGTACCTTCCTTATTTTAGAGGAGCGAGCTCCACAGCAAGCAACTGGCTATATTTTTACCTTATAATTAAACACCTTCACTGAGAACTTACTGAGATTTTGACCCTTAAAATACAACGATGAAGTTAGGTGTGTGGACACACATCTGTCATTCCAGCAATTGGAAGGCTGAGACAGGAGGATTGCTGAGAGTTTGAAGCTAGCTTGTGCTACATTCTGAGTTCAAGTCCAGCTTGGGATGTGTATGGAAACTTGTCTCAAGTTCCTAAATAAAACAAAAACAAAACCAGGTAGATACAAATTAAATTAAATTAAAATGTAAAATAAAATAAGGGCCATGGAGAGGTGGCCCAGACGGTAAAACCATTTGCTTCTAGCCAGGCGGTGGTGGCAAACATCTCTAAACCAGTCAGCACTCGGGACAGAGGCAGGTGGAGCTCCGCGTTTGAGGCCAGCCTGGTCTACAGATTGAGTTCCAGGACAGCCTGGGCTATGACCATTTGCTTCTTTGGCAGAGGATTCAAGTTCTGTCTCCAGAACCCTGGTCAAAATGTTCACATTCACCTGTAACTCCAGCTCGAGGGGAATCTCATGCCCTCTCTGGCTTCTGTAGGCACCGTACGGCACAGACACAGATAAATAAAAATAAAAATAAATCTTAAAATTAATAATAACTAGAGCTTGTCATGGTGTCACAGAAATCCTGCAGTCCCAGAACTTGTGAAACAGAGGCCAAAGGGCCAACCTGGGCTACATACAGTTGATACAGAAAAAGAGCAAACCAGGCTCAAGTACTTGTCAGGGCTTAGGCAGGATGAGTTCTGTGAGTTCCAGGCCAACCTGGGCTACTCAGGGACATTCTGAGTCAAAACAAACAAAAACAACAACCTCCCCCCCCAAAACCCAACTCAACACACACACATATACACACAAAGAAGAAGGAAAGAAAGCAGCATTATTAAAAATTATGGTGGTTCATCTTGGTATTACAAATACTTGAGAGGCAGAGAGGCTGGAGGATCAGTAGTTTGATGTCATAACCAGTTCAAGGGCAGCCGGGGATGTATGAAACCCTGTCTCAAGACAAGAAAAATAATGGCCAGTCATGGTGGCACACACCTTTAGTCTCAACACTTGGAGGACAGAAGCAGGTAGATCTCTGTGAATTCAAGACCAGCCTGTCATACACAGCGAGTCGCATGCCAGGGCTACATGGTGAGTGAGACCTTGTCTCAGAACAAAACAAGTTTGTGTGAGCAGCTTGTATTGGCTCATATCTGTAATCCTAACACCTAGGCGTTAGAGACAGGCAGCACGCTGAGAGTTCAGGACCAGCTGGGATACTTGGTGAGTTAGAGAGGCTAGCCTGGCCTACTGAGTGAGACCTTGTGTCAAAACAAACAAACAAAAGCAAACCCCCAAAATGGGGTTGACAGGATGGTTCAGTGGTGAATTTATTTGCTGCCAGGCCTGATGATCTGACCTCAGTCCCCAGGACCAGCTGGCGGAAGGAGAGAATGGGTTCCTCGAGGCTGTCCTCTGATCTCTGTGACTTCTCATGTGTCTCTTTACAAGAAACCAAAAACATAAAGTTAGGGTACTAAAGCCCTGGCCTAGCATGTGCAAGGCTGTGGGTTCCATCAAAGCACGGTGAAGAAGGGAGGAAGGAAGGAAGGAAGGAAGGAAAGAGTGCTGGAGGGAGGGATGGGGTGGAAAATAGGGGAGGGAGAGGGAGAGGAAGTGGAAGGGATGGGGGAGGGGGAGAAAGAGGGGGAAAGGGAGAGAGCACGCCTGGTTTTATGTGATGCTGGAAATTGAATCTAGGGCTTTATACAGTTCCAACCTGAGAGAGTCTCCTACAGCGCACACTGGCCTAGAACTCAGTATACGGTGACCCAGAATGACCTTGAACTTCTGGTCCTTAAGCCTCTACTTCTTCCTCACTGCTAGGATTACAGGCCAGTAACACCATGCCTGTTTGGTGGTGAGGATTGGACCCAGGGCTTCCGCTATGCAAGGTAAGCACCATACCAAACGAGCCACATCTTCAGCCCCCAACCTGTTAACATGAGCACACCGCTCATCACATTCAACCTACGAGTCTCTCGGGGAGCACACTTAACTGAAGAACATATCTCAACTGACCCTTTGTTCTCTGGAATCCTGGAAGACCCCCTCCCCCTTTCTCTCACGTTCCTGCCTTCTTTTCCTCCCTATCAGACTTCTGAAACACAATCTCCGGACAGCTGTTCTCTTGTTTCCATATATGTCTTCTGCTTCCTTGTGGTTAGGCCAGGTAACCAGTTCTGGCCGGGACTGTAAGCAAGACTGAGGTGTATTGTTTCTGAGTCAAGCTTATGGCAAAGGGTCAGTGTGCTTTCCAGTGTCTATCTCCTCTCACCTTACAAAAGCCACCTGTTCTGTGTGGTGGAGCTGTAAGAGGGACAAAGCACCCAGATGGCACAGGACTTACCTTGAACAACAAATAAACCTTTAGGCTATTAAAACTCCAGAGTTCAAGGTTACTGCTTAAATTACCTGACACTCATAACTCCTTTTCTTTGGTTTGGGTGCAGGGTCTCAGGTAGTTAAGGTTGGTCTTGAACTTACTATATAGCCCAGGATAGTCAGGAACTCCTGATCCTCTTGCATTTGCCTCCCAAATGCCAGAATCACCATTCTTGGCATTAAAAAACAAAAACAAAAAACAACCCACCCACCCCCAACTTTCTGAGACAGGTTCTTTGAACTCACTGTGTAGAGCAGGCTGATCTCATACCTGCAGGGATCCCTTCCTCTTAGCCTCTTGAGTGGTGTGAATATAGGCCTGCGGCACCATGCCTGGCTACCCACTCTTCTATCTTTATAAGGAATGTGTGTGAGTGTGTGTGTGTGTGTGTGTGTGTGTGTGTGTGTGTGTATGAGTGAGTGTGACTGTGTGAGTGTGTATGACTGTGTGTGTAACTATGTGTGTGAATAAGTGTGTGTGTGAGTGTGTGTGTGAATCTGTGTGAGTGTGACTAGAGATGGACTCTAGATCCTCATATATTCTATAGGAATGAGCTCCACTCTAATCGATAGCTAAACTCATTAAGATTATTGTATTCTATTTATTTATCATATTTGCACATATGCTGGCAAATAGGAGGCCGGAAGACAATTGGCAGGTGCCAGTATTTGCCCTCGACCATGCGAGTCCCAGGGATTGGACTGAGTTTGTTAGGCTTGGCAGCAAGAACCTTTGCTTTCCGCCCCTGTTAAAAACGTTTTTTCTTGGCTGGAGAGATGGCTCGGTGGTTAAGAGCACTGGCTGTTCTTCCAGAGGTTCTGAGTTCAATTCCCAGCTACCACATAGTGGCTCACAACCATCTGTAATGGGATCCGATGCCTTCTTTCTGGGCTGCAGGTGTACATGCAGGCAGAACGCTGTATCCATAATAAATAATTTTTAAAAAAATTGTTTTCCACATCGGATAAATTTCTAGATGAAATTAGCAAACCCGCTCAGTGCCATTCCCGTGCAGTGTAAACGCTAGAGTAGATGTAGGAGCCCACAGCAGCTGGGATTTTCACTGCTTACAGAACGAAAATGCTTCTGTGAAAATGGGTCTAAATTTCCCTGTCGTGACCTTTAAGGTTAATAGAGCCAGCTGCTTTATCAGAACATCTTAGGGGAGGAGCCAGCGGAATTGTACTTGTCTAAGCGATTAGATTTACAGAAAGCAGATGTCTTAGGGTTTCTAGTGCTGTGATAACAGAACAAAACAGAACAAAACAAAATCGTCCTGATAAAGCAACAAAGGTCATGGAAGGAAGGTCATGCTTTGTCACAAAGGGAGTCCGGGCAGGAGCTGGCTGCCTCTCTACTTGATTGACAGTCTTCTTTGCCCTACAGAAAAGAAGCCTCTACGTAGTGAGATCCCATCTGTGGATTGTAGGTCTTCCTGTGACACAGGAATCCTATTCAGACTCCTATAGAGCTCTCGTCTGAGGTGCACTCTCTACGAGGTCCTCAAGCAGCTGCAGAGTTTCAGGTCTTAAGTCGAGGTCCTCCTAGGACTGCTAGGAGTTTTTTGTAAGGTGAGAGATATGAGTCCAGTTTTATTTTACTATGTGTTGAAATCCAGATTCCCTAGCACCATTTGTTGACGATCCTGTGTTTTCTTCAGTGTAGATATTAGTCCTGAATAGGAATCAGGTAGCTGTATACGTGTGGACTTGTGTCAGAGTCATCTCTTGCTTCTACAGATCCCATGTCTGCATTTTATGTATGTGAGTGCACTGTCGCTGTCTTCAGACACACCAGAAGAGGGCATCAGATCCCACTCCTGATGGTTGTGAGCCACCATGTGGTTGCTGGGAATTGAACTCAGGACCTCTGGAAGAGCAGTCAGTGCTCTTAACCGCTGAGCCATCTCTCCAGCGCCTATGCTTTTGTACCAGCACCGTGGTGTCTTTAGTACAATGACTCTGAAATCTGGTGAGCGAAGCATTCTTTTAGCATACGATTCCTTGGCTACCCATAACTTTTTGTGTGCCATGTGAAATTTGAGATTGCTTTTCCCTACTTCTTTGAAGAATGGCCCTGAGATTGCTTCTGGGATTGCACTGAATCTGTAGCTTGTTCTTCGTAGGCTGGTAGAAAGCTTTCACAATGCTAGTTCTTCCAATCCATAAGCATGGAAGGTCTGTCCATCGTCTCGGGCTTTCTGCAACTTATATACTACTCTTCCTTCTTCCTTCTTCCTTCTACCTTCTACCTTCTTCCTTCTACCTTCTTCCTTCTACCTTCTTCCTTCTTCCTTCTTCCTTCTACCTTCTTCCTTCTACCTTCTTCCTTCTTCCTTCTACCTTCTACCTTCTTCCTTCTACCTTCTTCCTTCTTGCTTCTTCCTTCTACCTTCTTCCTTCTACCTTCTTCCTTCTTCCTTCCTTCCTTCCTTCCTTCCTTCCTTCCTTCCTTCCTTTCTTTTTTCTTTTCCTTTTTATATTTTCAAGACAGGGTCTCACTGTGGAGTCCCGACTGTCCTTGAACTTATTATGAAGACCAGGCTGGCCTTCTCAGAGATCCGACTGCCTCTGCCTCCTAAATGCTGTGACGAAAAGCATTTCTTTCTTGACTGCTTAAATTTTCCTTGTAGAAGTCTTGAGCTACTATTAATATCTGTGAATTACCAATCTTGTAATTCATATTTTTAGTGATTTGAAATTCTAATTAAAGGCTGCTCATTTAGGACTTAAGAAAATATTTATTGCCTAGGACTTCTAGGTAAAAGCTCGAAAACAAAGCATTGGGGGTAGCGGGGGGGGGGGGGGGGGGGGGGGTGGAGTGGGGGTGGGGGGGCAGGTGTAGAGCCAAGCTGCCTTCCGTTAAGCTCCTCCTTTTAACCCTTGCAGGTCGAGTTCACACTCATGGAGCATTAAACCAAATCATCCTTTTCTTCAAACATTCCCCCTTCCCTAAGTCTGGGAGGAGTGTCCAAGGCAAAGTGGACCAAGGAAGCAAAATTAACAAACCTAATGGTCAGAAACCAAATGACTTCAGAGCCCAGGAAACAAACAAAAACAAAAACAAACAAATACCCCTCCCCCAAACAAAACAAAGCAGAATGGCTGGAAACCAGAACAAAACAAAACTCACGCATGCTCTGAAGGCGAGCTCTCAAAAAAAAGGTAACGAACAAGTAGGACTTAAAACAAGAAGCTCAGAATAGACAACAGACTGTCAACTGAACAAGGGAAGTCTGAATCCCGGGAAGGACTCCTGAAGAATCTATCCAAGGAGGTAATGCTGTCAGGTTTGGACACAAAGGACCCACGCTGGTACCCGCTCCCTTCGGGGTGATGTCTCCATTGAGCCGTGGATCATCATTCCATAACTGCTGACACACAAACACAGCCCTCACCTCAGGGAGTAAGAGCTAGTTTATTCTGGAACCAAATAAGAGCGACCATGACCTAGGTACACCGATGCGGGTTACCCACAATGCCACGCTCCAATGAGATCATGGGTCTTCATAGTAACAGAGCAAAGAAAGCCACAAATGAAAGCACTTTTCAAAGACAGTAGTGGGAACATCAGGCAGGTGGACTACAGCAAAGCAAGGTGTCTTCAGGTTTTACTGCTGCGAACCCGCACCATGACTAAGGCAACTCCTACAAAGGACTACATTGACTAGGGGCTGGTTTACAGGTTCAGAGGTTTAGTTCAGTATCATCAAGGCGGGAGCGTGGCAGCATCCAGGCAGGCATGGTGCAGGAGCAGCTGAGAGTTCTACATCTTCATCTGAAGACTGCTAGAAGAAGACCGGCTTCTGCGTAGTTAGGAGGAGAGTCTCATTGCTCCCCCGCACAGTGACACACTTCCTCCAACCAGGCCACACACTTCCTGATAATGCCACTCCCTTGGCTAAGCATAGGGGAATCTCTGCTCTGGGCCTTAGATTCTGTCTGATGAATGCTTAGCCTTTTGCCCGGTAGAAGTTATCAGCCTGGTAATATACTCCAAAAGGTTTCCCCTAGTAGGCCCAATGATGTGAAGTATGACACAGTGGTCAGCAAGGAATGGCTTTGGAGGGGTCTGAAGATTGTCTAAGATGAATTGTGATTTGGTTCTCTTTTAACTCCAATCTCACCTTCTCCATAAGCACTGAAGCTCTAGTCAGCTAATTGGCTTTGCGGAAAAGCTCAGTGTAAGGCGTGGTTCTTTCTAGAAGCTTTTATTCACACACACACACACACACACACACACACATGCACACACACATTATATGTATATGTATAATTTGTTTTGTGTTTTTGAGACAGGATACAGCTTCTTTGTGTATCCCTTTGCGTGCTGTCCTGGAAACTGTTCTGTAGCCCAGGCTGGCCTTGAACTCACAGAGATCTGCCTACATGCTGGGATTATAGGTCTGTTCTACCTCCTGGATAATATTTATATTTTAGGGATTTGTTTACTTTTATTTCATGTGCATGGGTAGTCTGTAAACATGTCTGACCATCACGTGCATGCCTGGTGTCCAGGGAGGCAGAAGAGGGCACTGGATTCTCTGGCTCTATTGTTACTGATGTTGTAAACGGCATGTGGGTGCTTGGAACTGAACCTGGGGGCTCTGGAAGAACAACCGGTGTTCTAAACCTGTGATCCATCTCCTCAGTCCCCGAATTGTATTTTGAGACAGCATCTCATGTAGCCTACTCTGACCTCAAACTCACTGATGACCTTGAACTCATGATTCCCCTGACTATCTTCCCCAAAGTTTCTGGGATTCTAGGCATGTGCTTCTATTCTTGCCTAGGATGTACACTCCCCGGCACTGGAAAGGGGGTGGGGAGACAGCAAGCACCTATACTTAACATACATATTCATAAATGTATCTGCGAGGAGGAATACTCAAGGTGATTTACTGTGATGGTTAGGTTTAATTGTCTGCTACGTACACTCTCATATCCCTGGGAAAGAAGAGGTCTCAAAGAGGAATTATCTAGATTAGGGTGGTCTGTGGCATGTGTCTAGTTTTGTTTCTGTCACTGTAAGAAAATACCCTGACAAAAAGCAACTTGGGGGAGCATGGCTAGTTTTATGGCAACTTGACAAACCTTGGAGAGGAGAGAGTCTCAACTGAGAAAAATGCCTCCAGAAGATCTGGCGGTAGGCAACACGGGAGGACATTTTCTTAAGTAGTGACTGATGGGGGAAGGGCTCAGCCCATTGGGAGTGGTGTCACCCCTCGGCTGGGTGTTCTGGGTTCTATAAGAAATCATGCTGAGCAAGTCATGAGGATAAGCCAGTAAGAAGCACCCCTCCATTCCTCTGTATTGGCTCCTGCCTCCAGGTTCCTGCCTTGTTTGAGTTCCTGCTTTTGCTCCTCTCCATGGACTGTGTTCAGAACATGTAAGCCAAATAAACCGTTTCCTCCACAAGTTGCTTTCGTCATGGCGCTTTTCCCTGGCAATAGAAGTCCTAACTTTCTCCCTAACTAAGACAGGGAGAATTGGTTTCAGCTCACAGTCCCTGTCTGTAGTCATAGCAGGGAAGTCAAGGCCGGAGCTTGCAGTATTCACAGCCAGAGTAGCACCACGCCCAGCATTTAAACTCCTTCCCCTACACTAAGCTGAAAGCAGGTCTGCAGTGTCTGACTCACTCACCAAGGGACACGGTTTGCCCTGGGTTTCCTTCAACTGCGGGAGTTACTTGCAACACCCTGCGGTATGAAGCACAGAGCTCCCAGTGAGCCTACGGTGTAAGTGTGGCTTGGCCCCCTTTATGTTTCTCTTGCTGTTAACCTACTCTCTCGACATCAGTTTCTGCTTACGATGCTTCCATCTCTGTTTATATAAATCAGACAACTGAAAAGCTCTCAGGGAGAACTTTCCCTCGGGATGGAGACCCTCCAACTCCAAAGACCAGACCGAGACACCACAGGATGCAATCAGCAAGAGGATTTGGTTTATTGTCGGGATACACAGGCACAGGCACCTGCGGGCGCTTCAGCCACTCGGGGGACTGGCGCGCCCCACGGAACCAAGGATGGGCTTTTATAGGATTTTGGGGAGCAGAAGCAAGCATACAGAAGCAGATGTATGGTTACAGGGATATAATTGGTGGATTCTAATGTGGCAAGGGTTCAGCCCGGGGGCAAGTTTCCTAGCTACCTTCCTGAAACATAAGGACTGACTCGGCCCCCCAAGGGTTCAGCCCGGGGGCAAGTTTCTTAGCTACCTTTCTGGAACATAACGGCTGACTCGGCCCCCCCACCAGGGTGTGGGACCTCTCCCAGGGCTTTTCTCATTGTCAGGTGCTCAACTGCAGTCGTCCTGTTGCCAGGCCTTCAACCAAACACATCTTGCTTGGCAGCCGCTGTGTACTCAGTGTTCTAACCTTTCTCTGAACCAGTCATCTTAAGTACAGCCTTGTAAAATGGCGTTACTGCTGCTAAGCTGGGGTCTTTCACAACAAGCAACTCCCTCCCTTCGTTTTTGACACACTATATTGTCTGTACTGTTTCCTCCCTGGGTTGCTGCCATTTCAGGTCTTGGAGGATGGGGCATCTCCTCTTTGGTGATACTTTGGGCTTTGCCTTTTAGGACTGCTGGGACGTGAGCTATGTAGATTTAGGCCCAGAAGTGGTGGGGTGAGTCAGAGGAACTAGTTAGTGTTTTGCCCAGCAACTGCTTCTGGGAGGTTGTTGACACTTCCTTAAGGAATCCTGAGTGGCAGGTATCCTGAGTGGGGCTATGTCAGAAACAGATAGACATGTTTGTGTCTTTGGACAATGTCACAATATATTGGTTAGCACTAAAGTCACAAGCTACTTGGGTTTGGCTGGCTACCACTTGCCAAGTAGTCCCACTTTTTCTTGATAGGTAGCTACTGAAAGACACACAGGCACTTTTATTCCGGTCTTAAAACTGCGCATGGGGGTCCACACCTTTAATTCCAGCATTCAGAAGGTAGAGGCAGGTGAACCCTAGGCCAGTCTGGTTTACACAGTAAGTTTCAGGTCAGTCAGGGCTGTATAGTGAAACCCTGTCCAAACAAACAAACAAACAAACAAACAAACAAACACAATAACAATAACAATAAAAGCCTGGGCTCAATCTTAATCACTAACATTACCTTTATGAACACACACCACATACCTGATGCTCACTGCAGATGGATATGGATAGGCGTACGTTATGGAATGGCTCTAAAAAGTGGGTCTGGGGGCGTAGTTCAGTTGGGACAACAGTGTTTGGTGAGCATTTGAGAAGCCTTGGGCCTGATTTCCCTGTGTGTGCCTGTAATCCCAGCATTTGGAAGGGAGAGGCTAGGATTAGAAGTTTAATATCATCTGCTACTGCATAGTGAGTTCTCAGAATATACAAGACCCTGTATAAAGGAAGGAAGGAGGGAGGGAGGGAGGGAGGGACAGAAGAACGGAAAGAGGGAGGGAAGAAAGGAAGGAGGGAAGGAGGAAAAGAAAAGAAGGAGGGAGGGAGGAAAGGAAAGAAGGAGGGAGAGAAGGAAGGAGGGAAGGAAAGAGGAAAGGAAGGAAGGAGGGAGGGAAGGAGGGAAGGAGGAAAGGAGGGAAGGAGGGAGGGAAGGAGGGAGGGAGGGAGGGAAGGAGGGAGGGAAGGAAAGAGGAAAGGAAGGAAGGAGGGAGGGAAGGAGGGAAGGAAAGAGGAAAGGAAGGAAGGAGGGAGGGAAGGAGGGAGGGAAGGAGGGAGGGAAGGAAAGAGGAAAGGAAGGAAGGAGGGAGGGAAGGAGGGAGGGAAGATGACAGGTTCATGGGGTGGGTCTTGCCATCACAATGTTGGGGACCTTTTCTTTATGATGCAGATGAAGGTGTGACATTCTAATTAGGTATAGCATGTTTGATCAATTCTCTGGCCTGGTTGTCTTGATATGATTTTAATATTCTCATATGGTCCCAATTTACACAGGGCAAGGAGATGTCAGTCAGCAAAATGCTCGCTGTGCAAGCATGAGGCCCTGAGTGTGGATCTCCAGCACAGGGTGGTGGTTCACAGCTTTTGTTTGTTTTCTTTCTGAGACAGTGGTTCTCTGTGTAACCCTGGCTGTCCTGGAAATAGCTCTGTGGACCAGGCTGGCCTAGAACTCACAGAGATCCAGTAGCCTTTGCCTCCAGAGTGCTGGGGTTAAGGACATGCGGCACTGTGCCTGGCTGTGGTGTGCCTCTTTAATCCAAGTACTGGTGAGATGGAGACAGGAAGATCCTGGGAGCTTGCATGACAGCCAGTCTGGACAAATCAGTGAGCTCTAGGTTCAGTGAGAGAGCCTGTCTCAAAAGCAAACTGTGAACCCCACAACTACCACCACCACCACCATCACCACCATCACCACCATCACCACCATCACCATCACCACCATCATCACCATCATCACTATCACCACCATCATCACCATCATCACAATCACCACTGCCATCATCATCCTCACCACCACCATCAGCACCACTATCACTACCACCACCTCCAATGCGGCCAAAACCACCACCATCACCCAAATCACCACCACCACCACCAACAACAACAAAAACAACAAAACCAAAACCCAACCAAACAACCAATGATCAAACAAACAAACAAAAAAGCTAGAAATCAATAAAGAAAAATACTTAACATTGTCTTTCATATGCATGTGCAAATGCATGTCTTAGCACTTGTACACGCCCCTTCTTTCTCCTTCTCACACACACATTATCCCTACCCTGGTAATATGACAAGAATTTCAATGGTTGGCAATTAGATGTCAAATTGTTGGGTTGCTAAAGAGCCAAGCATCCAGTCTGCAGGTTTATAGCTAAGCTGAGCGTCGGGGTTGAGTCAAGCTACAGAGGCAAAGCAAGCATTGGACAGGTCCAGAAGGACAAACAACTGGGTAGATGGTCAAATGGACGGATGGCAATTTGGTTAGGTCATGCCAACAGTGGGCATCACTGAGCGGAAGCCAGTGAGGTATCAATCCTCTGCCCGTTGGTCCCCAGCTGGTCAGACAACAGGTCCTTTAGGGCCATTATCCTGGAAAGGTTGGTGTCCTTTCCTTTACGGTGCCAGATGAGGGTGTGGCACTCCTTTTAGGTCTGGTGTGTTTGATCAATTCTCTAGCCTGTTTTTCTTGGTAGACTATGTTCATACGGCCCCAGTGACTTCAATAAGCTTACAGAGCGGTGCTCTTCTAACTCTGAGGAATGCATTTATCAGTCTGTGCCTCATGGGCGCTGCTGGGCAGGCGGTGATGTCCGCAGGCACAGCCAGGTGCACAGTTATCCTGCTTCTGCATTTGAACTCAGAACGAAGTTCAATTCTGCTTGAACTGTGTGTCCCCTGTCCCCAGAGACAACCTGGAAAGCCACTGTCTCATACGATGGGAATTACAGCCCGATTTCAACAGCAGCGGCATCCTTTAGGGAGGATGGCTGGGGCAGAGCAGCCCCTGGGCCTGTGCCGGGGCAGCCCCTGGGCCCGTGCAGTGCATCACGGATAAAGCCTGGTTGTTTGAATTCAGTCTCTGGGACCCACATGATAGAGGAGAAAGCCAATTCTTGCTAGTTGTCCTCTGACTTACACACACACACACACACACACACACACACACACACACACACACACAGAGGCATGCACAGAGGATGAGGGCCTGGTTGTGGTGGTGCAACAAGTGTTTAATCCCAGCACTCAGCAGGTGGATCTCTTGAGTTCGAGGAGGCCAGCCCGGCCTACAGAGTGAACTCCAGGACACCCAAGGCTACACATCTGGAAAAACGAAAAAGTAAAATGAAGAAGAGTTTCTAGGGGTTTGATGTCTCTGCTTCATCAAAGTTTTCCCTGGTTTGGCCTGGTTAAAAAGAATGGAATCCCATCTCTTCCCAGTCAAGCCCTTCAGTTTAAGAACAGACATTAGGATACTGAAGTTCAAGTGTGTTGTAACTCAGCTAATCACAGGATGGAACTAACAGGACGTAAACCAGAGTGAACCTGCAGTTACAGGACAGGGCGTCCTTCAGAGCACTCGAAGATGTTATCTGTGGAGTTCAGGGTTGTGGGGTCCACGATGGCCCTTTCCCAGCTGGTTTTGCAATTTACAAAATGTCCACTGTACTGTCTACTGGTTGTGGGGATCAGAGCCCCAGTCATATTCAAAGGAAGAAAGGACATAAACTCCGTGTTGCCAAAGGAGGGGGTTTAGGGCACATTTAAAAGTCATTTCAAGGCCAGTGAGGTGGCTTAGCAGATAATAAAAGCTCTTGCTTCACAAGCTTGATGGCCTGACTTTGATCCCTGGAACTCACTGTAGAAGGAGAGAACAGATTTGGAAAGCCCTCCACAGGGGTCCACACTTCCCCACCTCTCTCCTGTAGCTAGGCCTGGAGGCACAGACCCCTAATCACAGCTACTTAGGAAGCTGAGGCAGGAGGATTACAAAATCAAGACCTACCCAGGAACCTTAGCGTGACACTATCATGAAATAAAAGCAGGTACAAAACTGACTGGAGGAACAGAGATAGCGCTGAGGGTAAAACCACTCACCATACAAGACTGAACCGGAACTCAACCCCCAGATCCGGTGTAGACATGGAAGAGAACGCTGACTGCACCAGGGTGTTTTCAGACCTCCTCATACCCACCGCACGGGTGTGGCCTGTCAGTTATACACACCGTCATAGTAAAACATGAAACAACACACTGGGAACATAGGCTCATTGGGATAGTGCATGCCCAGTGTGTTCAAAACTGAAGGTTCAACGCACAGGGTAGCAGCAGCAGCAGCAGCAGCAACAGCAGCAGCAGCAGCAGCAGCAGCAGCAGCAACGGCAACAGTCAGCTGAGTCTGAGTTCAAGGCCGGCTTGGGCTGTGTAGTATGACCCGGTCTCAAGAAAAAGAATCAAAGTCAGGCATGGTGGCACAAGCTTTTAACCTCAGTACTCAGGAGGTAGACACAGGCAGATCTCTGTGAGTTTGAGGCCAGCCTGGTCTATAGAGCAAGTTCCAGGACAGCCAGGAATACACAGAGAAACCCTGTCTCAAAAACAAACAAACAAACAAACAAACACCCCCACCAAACCACCCCCCCAAAAAACAACCCACTGAAAAACAAGCCACCCCCCAATCAAACCAAACCAACCAAGCAAACAAACAATCGAACTAAATTACCCCAAACCAAACCAACCAATCAAACAAAACAAAATGAATCAAAAAACTGGTGGATATGGGGGAAGACACCTATATCCCAGTGTTCAAAAGGCTTATGGGAAAAATTGGCTTGGAACTGGAGGCTAGCCTGGGCCATCAAAAATAAACCACCTTGGGGTTGAGGATTTAGCTCAGTGGTAGAGAGCTTGCCTAGCAAGCGCAAGGCCCTGGGTTCGGTCCCCAGCTCCGAAAAATAGAAAAGAAAAAAAAAAATAAACCACCTAGTCAGAAATATCCTTTTAAAAGATTTATTTATTTATATGAGTACACTGTAGCTGTCTTCAGACACACCAGAAGGTATTGGATCCCATTACAGATGCTTGTAAGCCACTCTGTGGTTGCTGGAAATTGAACTCAGGACCTCTAGAAGAACAGTCAGTGCTCTTAACCACTGAGCCATCTCTCCAACCCTCCCCCCCAACTTAAAGAAAATCAACTATATGTGATCTTGTTTTGTGCATTCAAGAGAAAAAGTTGCTAGCAAAAAAAAAAAAAAAAGAAATAAAAAAACAGACTAATATGTTCAATTTTGGAAGCAAGCCAGATGGTTACTTCTTAAGATAATAAATTGAAAAGCTAATCACATATACACAGAAAAATAAAACCCACTGTGTTATCGTTAAACTTTCACTCATTTTTTTGTCTTTTCTTCCACTAGAAAGCAAGTTTCTTTTTAAAAATGTATTTAGTTTTTTGAGACAGGGTCTCACTACCTCTGTAGTCCTGGTGGCTTGGTGCTCTTCCTTACCTTGGCCCTCCTCAGTGCTGGGTTACTGGGATGCACCATTAATCTGGCTGGGAAAGCAAGTATGGGAATGGGGAAGGAAGGGGGCACACAGGGCGGAGCACACAGGGCGGAGTACACAGGGCGGGGCACACGTGAAGACCCTTGCCTGTGTTCATACTCTCAGTACAGAGTAAACACGCAGTGTATGTCTGTCTACTTCCTGGGGCAGGCCTATAATCCCAGCTGCTGAGGAGGCCAGGGCCTGAGATTATAAATTCAAGGCCAGCCTGGCAGCTCAAGTCTAAACAACAACGTTGATGGGGTGGGGATGGGGGGAAGGAATAGGAGAGGGGGTGACTGAAGAGACGGCTCAGCAGTTAAAAAAGACTCATGATTCTTGCAAAAGACCTGAATCCAGTTCCCAGCATTCAAGTTGGGCAGCTCACAACTGCCTGTAACTTCAGCTCCAGGGCATCTGGCATCCTCTTCTGGCTTCTGTAGGCACCTGCACACATGTGGTGTGCACACAGGCACATATAGATAACACATAAATGTAAAGAAACACCTTTTAAATTAATTTAAAATTTTTACTATTTGTGTGTGTGTGTGTGTGTGTGTGTGTGCGCGCGCGCGCGCACGCGCGCGCGCATATGGATGCAGAAGATTCGTGTGTCTGTATGGAGGGCAGAGGACAGCCATGCGAGTCAGTTCTCTCCTTCTGTCATGTAGGGATTTAACTCAGGTCATTAGGCTTGGCAGTGAGCATCTTCACACATTAAGCCATCTCACCAGCCCTATAAAAATCTTTTAAAAACCCAAACTGCTAAAAGGTTAGGGAGGATTAGGGAGGTGCTCAGTGGTCCAGGGCTTGCACAGCTCACCCTAGGTTTAGCCTGAAGTACCGCAAATCAACAGGAACCTTATTTGTTAGACAAATGAACCGTGATGACACATTAACGTTCTGTTTTCCTTTCTCTGTGTGACTAGGGATTGACCTCAGGCCCTGGGGCACACCAAGAAAGCACTGTACCCATCAGGCTGTGTTCCCCACCCTGGAGGCCACAAAAAGCAGTTACTAGAGAAAGTACACTCTGTTTTTATGACATTTGGAGAAACCAGCCCCTGGGATCTGACTCTGATGAGCAGCACAGTTTCAGCAAGGTGTAGAGCTGTCGTCAGGGAAGATGCACTTCTCACCCGGTGTAGGATAAACCCAGGGAAGATGAGAGAGGAACAGGGGTTAGCTTGGATCTGGGAAGGGTTAGCAGAAAAAGGGAAAACAGTTTGGTCCACTGTTCGGCACTGTGGAAATGCTGGCTGTTCTGAGCCCCCTTTCAAGCTTCAATTCTTTAGGGTAGGGGGAAAAAAATCAAATATCCAAGATAAGCAACTTATCATAAGGAAGGGTTGATTTTGGCTCATGGTCTCATAGACTTCAGTCCACGGTCACTTCTTCCTATTGTTTTGGACCTGAGACAACCCAGCACATAATAGCTACAGTGTGTGCTCGCCCCATTTGGAACAAAAAGCAGATGAGCATGTGCCCCACGATCCAACTTTCTCTTACAAGACTCAGTGTCTAAGGCTCCGGCCCAGTGATTCTCAACCTGTGGGTCACAACCCTCCTCAGCGAACCTCTAGCTCCAAGATATTTACATTGTGATTCATAACAGTAGCAAAATCACAGTTATGAAGTAACAATGAAAATAACTTTGTGGCTGGAGAGGGGGGGTCACCACAACTCTGGGAACTGTATCAAAGGGTTGTAGCACTGGGAAAGTTGAGAACCACTGCTTTAGTAACTCTCAGTAGTGTCCTGAGTTGGTGACTAAGCCTGGAACGGGTCTGACTGATTTTCTTACTGATAATGTCCCATTCTGGAACTGACCTCCTACAGGTATCACATGAGCGACAGAGCAGCCCAGCTTTAGCTTGTAAGGGCAAGAGGATAGGTATGGTGTGCTGGGTTGGGAAACTCCATCCTACGTAGAGGAAGAAACAGGAGAAGGTCTGACCTTGGATCCCGGTGACTTGTTCCTGAGCATGGGTCATTCTCCAGCTTCCTGGATGCGTTTCAAGGTTGGAGAGTTATTAGGGCTGAGTTTGCTGGTGTTGAGGGTGGCTCAAGGTCATTACAGGAACTGACGTTAAAATGTAGAAGAGAGTCCAGTGTGGTGGGTGATACTCATAATTCCAGGACCCAGAGGAGGAGGAGGCAGGGGAATCAGAATTTCGAGGATTTTCGACCCTCTGCTGCATAGTGAATTTGAAAATAGCCTGAAATACATGTGATTCTGTCTCAGGACAAAACCAAAACGTACCTGTTTGGTGACTTTTTGTTCCCAAACCAGCAGGAGGTCAAGGAGAAAGCCTGCCGGAGGAGGAAAATGGCTCTAAAGCAGAGGGACTTCATGAAAGTCAATGACAAATGTCATAAAAGAGATGCATATCTGAAAATACCGGAAGAGTCGGAGAACGCCTGTGTGTGTGTGTGGGGGGGGGGGGGGGGCGGAGAGATGGCGCAGCTGTTAAGAACAATGGCTTCGCTTCGAGGGGACAGGTTCCATTCCCGCACCCACAAGGAGGCTCACAACCCGCTGTAACTCCAGTCCCAGGGCATCGGCCGCCCCCTTCTGGCGTTTTCCGGCATTGTATGCACATGATACATAGTAAGGCAAAACACTCACACCTAAACAAAAATGAAGATTGAAAAAAGTGAGTATTCTTTTGACGAAGATGTCCTACGAGGCCGAGCTCACCAGCCAGCTCAGTACTGGGGTTCTGACGCTTGGGCTCCAGGGAAAAATAGACACTAACATGTTCCACACAAGAGTGTCAGTGGAGGTGGGGAAGTCGTCACAGCCCGGGGAGGAACAGAATTTCAAGATAGTACAAAACAGAGCTGAAGTGCTTCCGAAAGGCTTTTCTTTTCTTTTTTTTTTTTCTTTTCTTTTTTTTCGGAGCTGGGGACCGAACCCAGGGTCTTGCGCTTGCTAGGCAAGCGCTCTACCACTGAGCTAAATCCCCAACCCCGGCATCTTCTTATTAAATCCGATTTTGGTGGTTAATGACAGATTTGGGAGGCGGGGGATGAGCGGGGTGGAGAGAGAGAGAGAGAGAGAGAGAGAGAGGAGATCCAGAACACTCAGGGTTACACAGAGCATCCCTGTCTTGAAAAAAACAAAAACAAAACAAAACCACCCAACAAACCCTGGTGGTGGAAAACACACGCCTTTAATCCCAGCATGTGGGAAGCAGACGCAGGCAGATCTCTTTCAAGTTTGAGGCCAGCCTGGTCTACAGAGTAAGTTCCAAGGGTAGCCAGGGCTACACAGAGAAAAATTGTCTTGAAAAAAAAAAATCCCCAAACAACCAAGTAACAAGCAAACAAACAAATAAAAACAGCAAAAACGTTTTTTTTTTAAACATGTATTTTAAGTACATGAGGCAGTGAGGAAGAAAATAAGACGCACAAGGGTGTGGGCTTATCAAAGAAGAGACACACTTGAGTGTCTGCCGCAGCTGTCTGCACCGGTTTCGGTGTATACGGACCCCAGATGAGGTCACAGGACAGTTCACAGCACTGGGTCGGGTTAGGGCTGATGCGGTAAAACCCTGGGTCACAAGAGAGGCAGGGGGAAAGTGAAGATGCTCTTTAAACAGTTTTTTAAAAGCCATGTTTTAACTTTCAACACTAGATGGCTGCCTCGCGGCGGGAACAAGCTTCCAGCTGGGGGCGGGGGTGGAGCGGGGGTGGGGGCGGCGGCGGCGGCGAGGATTCTTCTCTACTGCATTTGTGGAGGAGAAACGAAAGTGTGCAAACCCTGGCTCTTCCACAGCGACTGGACAGAAACCGGCTTCCCTGATCTTCTAGCTCTCAGAGAGAGGACACTTGCCTCTCAAGCACGGGGGTGATGGGTGGGGGGGTTGGGAGAGTGGTGGTGGCTGAGCTCTGTGGAGCTCAGAGGCTTAGGAAGGTCTCACAGTTGAAACAGCCATTGCTGTCCTTGTGACCTGCCAGAGGAGTCTCTACTTCTAATACCGTCATCTCTTAGGGTGGTCCCCGTGACTTCGCCGGCTGGCCGGGCCCCTCTTCCCCGTGTAAAGACCTCCAAGTAGTTCTCATCTGTGGCTTGGTCCCAGTTCTTGATCACCGCCTGGAACACCGGCAGGAACATCCCAGCTCTTCACTCTGGAGTTTTCCCAGGACCCTGAGCACTTTAACTCGGCAGGCCCATGAGCCCTATCCTGTCCCACCCTTGGACTTGGCTGCAGTGGGCCCTTCCACGGCTTGGCAGCAGGTTTAGAGATGGATAGAGAGCCCTCCTTTCCTCACAGGAATACCCTGCTTTTAAGGAATATGTCCAGTGGCCAAAGGACAGTGTGCTAAGGGAAGGGTCTCTCTCTCTCTCTTTCTCTCTCTCTCTGAGACAGGGTTTCATTGGCTGGGTTTAGCCCTGTCTGCCCTGGAACTCACTCTGTAGATCAGAGTTGGCTCAAATTCTAAAAGATCCACCTGTCTTTGCTTCCTAAGTGCTAGAATTAAAGGCATGCACCACGCCCAAGCTTTTTGTTTTGTTGGTATGTATGTATGTATGTATGTATGTATGTATGTATGTATGTATGTATGATCTATCAATCAATCAATTTCTCATCTATCTTCTATTTACCCTTCTAGCTAGGGTCTTACTATGAAGCTCTGGCTAGTCTGGAACTTGCTCTGTAGACTAGATTGGCCTCAGACTCCCAGAGTAAACGTGTGGGCCATTCCCTGCTTAAACTATTCTTTTTAAAGCTACTTAATTTACTTATTAGTGTTGCATGTGTGTGTGTGTGTGTGTGTGTGTGTGTGTGTGTGTGTGTCCGCGTGTGAGTGTATGTGTACCATGTGTATGAAGGAGCCCTTGGAGGTCAGGGAAAGGCATTAGATCCCCTGAACTGCGAGTTACAGGAGGTTGTGAAACTCTCCTGTTTGTGCTGGGATCTGAACTCCAGTCCTCAGGAAGAACAGTCATTGCTCTTAACCACTGAGCCATCTCTTCAGCCCTAAGGATGTTTATACTGTAAACAAAGGTTTGGTGTTGCTTCTGGGGTTCCCAGAGATATACCTGGGGGAGGAATGAGGCCATGTTTAAGGTCCTACAGGCTTAGACCTAAAAAAGCATCTTCTGTTTTGCCTGGCATGGTGGAACACAGCATTTGGGAGGTAGAGACAGGCATTCACTGTGAGTTCAAGGTTGCTCTGGACCACACAGAAAGTTCCAGGTCAGTCAGGGCTACCCAGTGAGACCCAGTCCTGAGGAGGAGATGGAGGAGGAGGAAAAAGAGAAGGCGGAGGGAGAGGAGGAGGAGGGAGAGGAGGAGAAAGGGAGGAGGAGGAAGGAGAGGAGGAGGAAGGGAAGAGGAGAAAGGGGAGAGGAGGAAGAAAAGGAGGAAGGGGAGAGAGAGGAGGAGGGAGAGGAAGAGAAGCCCGGTTCATTGCTATTCAGAAATTTTCTTTTAGATTTACTTATTTTATTTTATTTGTATGAGAATTTTGTCTATATATATATATGTTCCGCATGCACGCCTGGTGTCCATAGAGGCCAGAAGGTGTCAGGTCCCATGAAACCAGAATTACATTGAAGGTTGTGAGCCACCATGTGGTTGCTGGGAATTGAACGTGGGTCCTCTGGAAGAACAGCCAGTGCTCTTAACCTCTGAGCCATCTGTTCATGTCCTCACTAATAAATAATTTAGAAATGGACTCAGAATGACGCTTGAGGGCAAATTTATTAAAGTTTGAGAAACAACGTTAGACAAGCCAAAAATCCTGGCAACACTAAGAGCTTGCCTTCTAACTCCAGGTCTGGCTCTGGGTAAGCAGAGGTGCACATGGCACCATGCCTCATACTTTCTACATCTTACCACCCCTGAAAGGAGTGGAGACCAATGTGTTCAGAAAGATTAAATCCTGCTAGTGGGCTGTTGTCTCTGCCCGGAGATGGGGGTAGGTACTACTTATAGGTCTCTCTAGCCATATTGCCTTTGTAAAATGATGCCTATGACCCCAGGGCCATGGTTAAGTGATGCAGTGGATCTTTTCCCTCTTCTCCCTCCCTCCCTCTCTTCCTCCACCCCTTTTTTGATCTCAGGTAGCCCAGGTTGACCTCCAACTGACTATATAAGGAAAAACTAACCTTGATCTTCTGATAGCTCCTGGCTTCACTTCCTAGGACTGGAGTCACAGCTGTGCATCAAATTAAACAAGAAACAAATGTATTATACAGAACTAGCTGGCCGGATACTCTCTATGTAGCCCAGGCTAGACTCAGGTTCTCAGAAATTCTTCTGGAATCACAGGCATTGGCCACCTTGCCCAGCCTCGAGATAGGACTTTTAGGGCAAAGAACAGGAGAGAGCGCGTGCTGTCTGCAGTCTAGGTGTAAGTTGTCACCCAACCACTAAATTTGTCTCAAAGACGGGATTATTATTTTTTTTTTTGGTTCTTTTTTTCGGAGCTGGGTATTTTTAATTTAAATAATTACATTGTCATTTACATTGTCTTTGAGGCTAGCTTGTAAGAGCTGTTTTTTCTCCTATGATGCGGGGGGTCTCAGGGACTGTAGAATTTCAAGTCTTTCTGCCTGGACACAGGTTCCTGAGCCATCTTGCTTTTCCTATAGCTTTCAGGCAACGACTTCTACTTCTGGTGGCTCTCCTTCTTTGATTTGTTACTCACACAGATAGAGGGTTGGACTTTCTGAGTTTAGTTTTCCCCCCTCCTATTAACCCCTCCCTCCCTTAAAAATAAATCACCTGACTTCCCCGAAAGTTCTGAAACACACCCTTTGGCTGAAAGAGAGAATTAGGCAATCTCAAAATTCCCCATTCCCATCTTTTCTCGGGATCTCTCAACCCAGGGAAGCTGATGCAGTTCTTGTTTTGAAAGCAGAGGGAGCTCGAAGATCAAGGCCGGTTACACTTTCCTAGGTTGTGGTCTCCCAGCCCCCGCTGTTTGGAACAGGGAATTTCGGACATGCACAACACACTGTGGTAGGGAATCCTAGAGCAGACAGAACAGGGAGGTGGGGCGGAGGTTCCTGCAGAGCCCTCTGGAGCCGCAGGGGCTTCGCGGCATGACCAGAAGCAGGAGAGGAGGCTGACCCACTTGTTCCCATCAGCTCCTGAAGGTAACATTTTTAAAGAGCAAGGCTTGAAGAGTGAAACTTTGATGGGGGAACAGGGAAAGACAGCGAACCATGTAGAGTAAGGTTTGGTGCAAAGATGGAGGGTTGGAAGGAGCTCAGAGCAAGGGCAGAATACAGATACAGGTTCTCATATGCTGGACCCCCGCCCCCACCCCACCCCACCCCATCCCACCCCACCCCATCCCACCCCACCCCAGCCTCATCTTTTCACATAGCAGTGTTTCCAGGGCTAAAGGCAATTTGTGAAAGACTTTTCTGGGAACTATGGGAAGATACCTTGCTTTTAAAGCAAAAGACAAAACAAACAAATTCCAGAAAGGTAAAGGAAGGCACACTGGCATGCCCTGAAGTTTCTCAGTTACTTTCCTTTTTTCCCCCCCATCATTCTCTGCATCCTGTCACAGCGGGGGATACTTTCTTTTGGATTAGCTTCTCCCAAGATCCCTTCCTGTCCCTTTTGAAGGAAACTCATTCCTCCACCAGTGGCCATTGGGCCACCAGCAGAAGCACCTGCAAAAGCACATCAAGGAGAGCTGACTTGAATCGGAGGGGATGGGTCTGATCTCAGGAGGGCGGTCAGGATGCTCAGGCCTGCGTGGAAATGCGGAGAGACCGATGCAAGGGGCCAGGACTGGGTGGAGGAGGACACAAAAGACGGAGAAACTCCACTCATTTGCAGAAAAACTGGAGGATGGCTCAGGGCAGGGTAACTCGGCGCTAGTCTGGGAAGTGTCAGGCAGAGGATGTGAGAGGCCAGGTATCATGTGATGACCACTCCTGATAGGAACCTATCTCTATGGTATTCTTGCGAAGGTGACACTGAGCCCTGGGTGGCCCCTCACTGCCAAAGCAGTCACCTGTATTTGTCAGATAAAGACAGCCAGCCCGGCTGCCCTTTACCTCCAAGTCAGAGATCCAGAGAGCCATGGGCAAATCACCAGAGATGTGGTAAGTGTTCAGGTAATGACAGAAATGTGCACAAACTCCATCTCCACTCTCTTTCTCTCTTTCACAGTTTTGAGTCAGGGTCTCACTATGCCGTCCAAGCTGTCATGACACTCACTAACCACCTTCTGTCCCCAGACTGCTGGGCTTACACACAGGGCTGTTATATGTGGCTTCTTAGTTTTCTCCAGAGAGAGCTCAGATCTCAACCTTGATCTTTAATTTTTTTATATATATATTTATTCTAAGCTTTGTCTCTTCTGTGGTGTGCTGGCTGCCTAACGGTCAGAGTTCTGCGTGAAACCATTGGCTCCTGGCTTCCTTGCCTCTCTGTGATTCTTTTTTCCCTCTCCTTCCAGGTGCTTTGTCTTCTTTTCTCTTTTGGCATCGTTTTCTGCTGAGCCTACCATGTATGGGGAGATCCTGTCCCCTAATTATCCCCAGGCGTACCCCAATGAGGTCGTGAAAACTTGGGACATAGAAGTCCCAGAGGGGTTTGGGATTCACCTTTACTTCACCCATCTGGACATGGAGCTGTCAGAGAACTGTGCGTACGACTCAGTGCAGGTATGTTACGGGCACAGGAGGGAGAGAGATGGACGGGGGGAGAGATGGAGGAATGAGAGGATTTGGGGGGCTGTGTGTTGTCAAGCTGTCCTATGGGGTGGAGACATGACTCAGTGGTAGAGTACTTGCCGTGCAAGGACAAGTCCCTGAGTTTGATCCCCAGCACTGGGGGCAGATGAGGTGTGGATGGGGGAGATGGACAGGAGAGGCAGACAGACAGACAGACAGACCTGGAGATGGGGAGTAAAGGTTCTGCTCTCTTTGCCCATTCTTAGTTTAACATTTGATCCTTCTCTTAGATAATCTCAGGAGGCATCGAGGAAGAGAGACTCTGTGGCCAGAGGACCAGCAAGAGTCCCAACTCCCCCACTGTAGAAGAGTTTCAATTCCCATACAATAGGCTCCAGGTGGTCTTTACGTCAGACTTCTCCAACGAGGAACGGTTTACTGGCTTTGCAGCGTATTACTCAGCCGTAGGTAAGGCTTCCTTCTCTCTGTGTGTGACATCTGGAGTCAACGAAAAGACGAGAGGCAGGTAAAGTACCACACAGTGCATCCGATGAGGATTCCGTTCTCTCTCCCTTTGAGTCATGGTCTCGCTATGCAGCCCCGGCTGTGTGCCACTGCCCCAGGGCCGTTCATACCTTTAACAGATGCTGACTTGCCCTGGATTTGCCTTTGTGTGACTTTATCACATGTTAGTGGTGGTAAAGCAGATTATGAGCATGTGCAAAATTGAGAAGTCGCGTTCGAGCATGAGAACCATTGAGAAGCGGCGCTCTATCAGAAGGCTTCGTTTCATGAACTCGGTTTTCAGTTCAACCCTACAGTGTGGGCACCATGGTCTTCCTATAAAGATAAGGATCTGGTCTTGGTGGTGCAGGCCCGTACACTCTGAAGGCCAAGGCAGAAGAATTGTCAACTCAAGGTCAACACAGGCAACTTAGTAAGATCCTGTCTCCATATCAGAAGCAAAAGGGGGGCTGGTAAGACAGTTCAGTCTGTGAAATGGTTGCCATGCAACCACCCATTAGAGTTCAGGGTCCATGAGAAGGTAGAAGGAGTAAAGAACTCTATGTTTGTCCTCTGTCCTTCACGTATGTGGCCTGGGATGTTCCCAGTATGTGCTTACACATGCATGGACAACAGTAATGATAAATACAGATCTAAGCTGGGTGTAGTGGTGCATGCCTTTAATCCCAGCACTCAGGAGGCAGAGGCAGGCAGGTCTCTGTGAGTTTGAGGCCAGCCTGGTCTATAGAGTGAGTTCTGGGATATATAGTGATCTTGTCTCAAAAACAAATCAGGAAAAAAAATTAAAAAGTGGGCTGGGAATTCTGCATGGTGCACACACCTGTAATTCTAGTACCAAGGAGGTAGAGGCAGGAGAATCAGGAGTTCAAGGGCAGCCTGGGGTACAAAAGACTCTGTATTAAAAACTAATCACTCCGGCTTAGTGATAGAAAGCTTCCTTTGGGGGCTGGGGATTTAGCTCAGTGGTAGAGCGCTTACCTAGTAAGCGCAAGACCCTGGGTTCGGTCCCCAGCTCAGAAAAAAAGAACCAAAAAAAAAAAAAAAAAAAAAAAGAAAGCTTCCTTTGTGTCTGTAAGTCTCTCGGAAACTTCAGGACTAGAGAACTGGAAACTGAGAACATTTGCCAAGAATCATATAAGAAGGACAATGTGGTACTAGGTCTTTCTACGTCCATCTCCAGGTTAAAATGAAGTTAGGACTGCTCATAAAGTCCAAATGTCATCCGGTTTTACAGAAAAACCAACATCCTATAAAGTAGGTACTAACATTCCTCCCCAGGTGACATCACCGTACCAACATCCTTACTTTCGGTGTTTCCTCTGGCACCGTTTTTTTCTTTTTCAGACAGAGTGTCTCTATGTTGTCCAGGCTAACCTTGAACTCCTGATTCTCTTGCTTCAGTCTTCTGAACGCTGGAGTTACATGTACCAACAGGGCAGGGTGTTGTATATTTTGTATGGAAGAAAAGTCATAGGACTTCTTTCTCACGGTGTGAGTTCCCTTACAGCTGTGTGGCAGACACAGCTCTGAATCAGACTTCAGAAAGGTAATTTAGAGCGAGACCTTTTTCATTGTATTTGTAGATTTTAAAATGTGGGGCTGTAGAGAGATGACCCAGCAATTCAGGGAACTTGTTGTTCTCATAGAGGACCAGGGCTCAGTTCCCAGCATTCACATGGCATCTCACAATTGTTAGAACTCCAGTTCTTTAGGATTGTGTAAGAGCCTGTCAAGGGGCTATTTACAGGCACATGGGCACCTTACAGTGGCTGCACCGCTGAAGAAGATGTCTCTCTTTTGCTCCCGCAATAAATTAGTTGCCTATAGATCCTCAGGGAAGGGTGGGGCCTCATGAGTCCTTCTCCGCGACATGACAGGATATTGACAGGCACAGTCTTGTGCAGGGAATAAGTGAGTCTTCGACTCTTGGTGAGTCGAAGAGTGCCTTGGTCTGCCATGCCTGGAAGGCAGCATTCCACAACACTTCCCTCTCTTCCTCTGGCTCCAACATTCTTTCATGATGTTCTTGGAACCTTAGAGTCTTCCTTCCTTCCTTTTTCCCTGTCTCCTACCCTCCCTCCCTCCCTTCTTTCCTCCCTCCCATCTCTCTGTCTCTGTGTCTCTTTCTCTATCTCTCTTTCTCTGTGTCTCTCTGTTCTCTCTGTCTCTGTTTCTCCCTGTCTCTGTTTTTTTCTGCCTCTCTGTCTGTCTCTTTCTCTGTCTGTCTCTGTCTCTCTGTCTTGTCTGTCTCTCTCTGTCTCTGACTCTGTCTTTCTTCCTTTCTTTTTTTGAGAAAGGGTTTGCACTGAAGTCCAGGCTGGCCTTGAACTCATGTCAGTTCTGCTTCATGCACCTGAATACTGAGATTACTGGCATGAGCTGTCATGCCTGGCTTTGAGAGTATTTAAGTAACAAGCCTTTTCTGGTGTTTGGTTTGTTTTTTCCTTATAGATTTGTCTCACATCATTCTTCCTTGTAGGTCTTTGTTCTTGACCTTGACTTTTCTCTGCTTTTTGCAGATGTAAATGAATGCACAGACTTTACAGATGTCCCTTGCAGCCACTTCTGCAATAACTTCATTGGTGGATACTTCTGCTCCTGCCCCCCAGAATACTTCCTCCACGATGACATGAGGACTTGTGGGGGTGAGCTTAGCATCAAGAGGTCCTCATGTTCCCTAGGATTTGGGATGGACTGAGGACTTTGTCTGTCTTTCCGATTTTGATGAGGCTTTGCCTTCAAAAGCACCTGCTTTAGCTATTCACAAACAGAATAGGAGTCTCAGGAGGGGAGGAAGATAAGGTGTAGTCTCTTTACATTGCTGCGAGAGGAGACTTAAACAGTTAAAAGGATAAAATGTTTATTTTGGGTCATGGTTCTGGCTATTTCAGTGTTGGGTGGGTGGATCCATTGTTTTGGAGTCTGCGGTAAAGTGGAGCATCATGTAAGGGAGTTGGGTAGTCGAGCAAAGCTGCTCGTCACAGGGCAGAGAGGGAGGGGAAGGGTACCAATGTCCTTTTCAAGGTCATACTTCGATGATCCATCATCCACCTAACAGTGTCACAGTGACCAAGCCCTTAGTACTTTGGGAGATGTTTACTATCCAAACCACAACATGAGGCTTCAGGGTAAAGTTGGTTAGTTGGAGAAGAGGGAGGCTGTTCACAACTATTGAACGTTCCACATGGAAACTTTGTTATATTAATCGTAGCAAGCAGAGAGACACAGCATAGGCTTGGCTAGCTCCCCTCAAGAGCACCGTGGGTAATTGCTTCACAGAGGCTTCATTTGGGGAACAGATCCTTGGGCCAATCTGAATGGAAGACTCTGGTTAGGAGGAAAGGAACGGAGAGGGCACGGACTCCTTGTCTTTGTATCTGATTGGTCCTTTCTCGTTTTTCTCCCTCCCTATAGTCAACTGTAGTGGGGATGTATTCACTGCCCTGATTGGGGAGATCGCAAGTCCCAATTATCCCAACCCATACCCGGAGAACTCAAGGTGTGAATACCAGATTCGGCTGCAGGAGGGCTTCCGACTGGTGTTGACTATCCGGAGAGAAGATTTTGATGTGGAACCAGCTGACTCAGAGGGGAACTGCCACGACAGTTTGACTGTGCGTCATAGATGATGAATTTGGCTCTGAGCCCCAACTCGTTTAGATTGCTGAGGCTTCTCTTGCAGCTGCCTTCTTTGTGGTTTTAGACAAACGCTCCACTGCATAGCTACATCTTGGAAACTAATTTTCCCTTTTGGTTTCTCTCTCTCTACCTCTTCCCCTCCACTTCCCCCTTCCCCCCTCTCTCCATCCTTATCCTGCTACTTCCTTAAGCCAGGGTTTTGCTATGTAGCCCAGGCTGGCCTCAAAACTCTCAAAAATGCCCTCCCATCCCAGCCTCTTAAGTGCTAGGATTACAAATGTTAGCCTCCACTACTGGTGAGAGAGTCCTCTTTCCTCTTTTAATCTCTCCCTCTCCTCTCTCTTCCACTATGCCTTTCTTTCTTCCTTCCTGTCCTGGGAATTGACCCTTTGGCCCCATGCACCAGGTAAGTGCTCTACCACTGAGCTACGTTCCCAGCCCTTTCTATTTTCTTATTTCAGCACAGATTCTCGTTGAATTGCCCAAGCTGGCCTTAATTTGTGATCCTCCTGTCTCAGATTTCTAAGTGGCTATAATTACAAGCCTGCACCATCAGACTCAGTGTTTGAAATGAAAATGATCTTTCCTTCTACCCACTCTTTCTTTCTTTCTCTCTCTCTTTCTTTCTTTCTCTTTCTTTCTTCTTTCCTTCCTTCCCTTCCTCCTTCCTTCCTTCCTTCCTTTCTCTTTCTTTCTTTCTTTCTTTCTTTCTTTCTTTCTTTCTTTCTTTCTTTCTTTCTCTTTCTTCTTTCCTTCCTTCCCTTCCTCCTTCCCTTCTTTCTCTCTCTTCCTTCCTTCCCCCTCTCTCTCTCTCTTTCTTTCTTTTCTTCTCCACTACAAGACCTCTCATTTTCATATCCACCCTCTAATTCTTTTCTTTACATTTTCCTCTCTTGTGATTTTATAACACTGTTTCCTTCCAGTTTGCTGCAAAAAACCAACAGTTTGGTCCTTACTGTGGCAATGGATTCCCTGGACCTCTAACTATTAAAACCCAGAGCAATACTCTTGATATTGTCTTTCAAACTGACCTAACGGGGCAAAATAAAGGCTGGAAGCTTCGTTACCATGGAGATCGTAAGTACCCTAAACACACCTCTTTGACTGGGGATATAAAATTCTTTGGACGCGTAGAAACAAAACAGACTGTTCCTTGGTCAATAAATTTTTAACTAGTCTTGAAAATGCAGACAGCAGGGAGGAGGGACAGCTAATGGGTGGCACCTTATTCTTTCACTCAATGGGTGGCACCTTATTCTTTCACTCATTGGAATGTCAGACGTTAGAACTGAGGATGAGGGGGTGTTTTGGGAAGTATGTGGGGACAGGGCCAGAATGTAAGAGCGTTTGCTGAGCAAGCCTGAGGTCTGAGTGTGGATCTTCGTGTCTAGCCATAGCCAAGTACGTTTGTAACTCCTGTGTCTCTGAGTGGTGGGCAGAGAAAGGGAAATCACAGAGTCTTGGTGGTCAGTTAGCCTAGGCAAACACAGCAAACTCCGGGTGCAGTGAGAGACCCTGTCTCAAGAGGGTAAGACAGAGAGTGTAAGAGCAGGTACCCAATGTCCTTCTCCAGCCTGTGGGTTGGTATACTAGCCCCTTTCCCCCATGCACAGGAAATGTGAGAATGTCTGAAGATGCTATTAGACAGCTACAATTCTAGCCCTGGAGAAGTAGAGGCAGGAGAATTACTGCAAGTCAGACGAGCCTGGCTTGCATAGTAAGCTCCAATCTAACCTAGGATACACAGAGAGATCCTGTGTCGAAAAGAGGGTTGGTGGTGTGGTGGGGAGTTATGTAAAATAGCACACTGTTTCCAGCTACGTAGTAAAATCTCATTTCTGCCCTCTCCAAGCCATCCCCTGTCCCAAAGAAATCAGTGCTAATTCTATCTGGGAGCCCGAAAAGGCAAAATACGTGTTCAAAGATGTCGTGAAGATAACCTGTGTGGATGGATTCGAAGTTGTGGAGGTAAAGTACCATCCAGGGACCTTTTTACCTCAGCCTCTAGATCAGTGTTTGCAAGCATGTGGGGTTGTTGCTGTATTAATACCTCCTATAGACAGGACGGCTCAAGGCTGTCAGTCCTTCCTGTGAGGTCTGGAGCTCCTGGTCTGAGCTCTGCCCTCACCTTCCTGTGCACAGGGAGCTGAAATGCTGGGACAGAGCTGTGTTCTCACTGCAGCTCCTGGCTACTTTGGGTTATTCTTCTGAAGGTGTTCCAAGTCTCTTTCGATAAGGACTTCTCATTGATCCAAGGCCAGAGATTCAATTTCATTATTGGGTTTGGTTTTCTGTATGCTTTTCAAAATTAATGTTGATGTTTGTTCTCCTCCAGGGAAATGTTGGCTCAACATCATTCTATTCCACTTGTCAAAGCAACGGACAGTGGAGCAATTCCAGGCTAGAGTGTCAACGTAGGTGTCTCTTCGGAGCGGAACTCCTCTTTCTCCTACCAAAGAGGAAGGAATAATCAGCACATCACAATTCAAACGCATGGTTTTCTTCTAGGCTTGTGAGAGAATGACTTGAGTTTTTGAAGGAGGTTTTTGTTTTTGTTTTTTTATAGAGGATTGTGTAGCCCTCTCCTAGTCCTAGGCCAATTAGACGACCATGTTTCTTTTAAAGAAAGGGGCAATGGGATATGTTGTCAATAGCTCTAAGGGAATATATTTCGGCTCACATAGGAGCCTCTGTTAACCAGAGAATTAGGTTCCTCTTGGCCTCTCTCAAGAGCCATCTGTCTGCACTGGCCGCTATCTGTGTTGGCAGGTATCAGGGGCTAGAGAATTGGGTAGAGATGGTGCCGTTAAAAGACTGGGCTTGAAAGATTCATCACGGGGGTGGGGGTGATTATGGATGTGAGTAAGGAAGGGGTGAGGACAGAATGGGTCCCTAACTCTTCCTGGGAGGGAGTGACTGTGCATTTCCCTGCTTTCCCTTGTAGCTGTGGACTGTGGTGTTCCAGAACCCATTGAGAATGGTAAAGTTGAAGACCCAGAAGACACTGTATTCGGCTCCGTCATCCACTACACGTGCGAAGAGCCATATTACTACATGGAACAGGAAGAAGGCGGTGGGTTCTTCTGCTAGAGAAGAGAGAGTGAAGGAGCATGGGTGACTCGGAGGGTGATTGCTGCTCTCTCTCTCTCTCTCTCTCTGTTGGAGAGAGTTTGTAGAGAAGTGTGTGTGTGTGTGTGTGTGTGTGTGTGTGTGTGTGTGTGTGTGTGAGAGAGAGAGAGAGAGAGAGAGAGAGAGAGAGAGAGAGAGGGAGAGAGAAGAACTTGCTATTCTTTAGATTCTTTAGTCTTAGTCTAAGGACATAGTTGTCTTGAGGGATGAGATCTGTACTCAGATCATTCACGGGGAGCCATAGAGGCCACCAGCTTAGTGTCACAGTGCAACAGGAATTTCTTTATGACACTGATTTCATGTGGTTATCTGATTCTGTACCAGTATTTTCCCATAAAACCCATAGGAGGGCAGGCATGGTGATGGAGGTTTGTAATCCTAGCCCTTGAAAGGTAGGGTAGGAATTGTTCAAAGTGAGCCTGGGCTATTTCTCCCCTTTCCCTCTCCTCCCCTCCCTATCTCTCTCTAATGTTTTTGAGATGGATTCACATGGTTTAGGGAGGCCTTTTCTATGTAGCAGAGGCTGGCCTGGATCTTTTTGCTTCCACCTCTTAAGAATTGGGATTAGAGGCCAGTGGCATCATTCCTGGCTGAAGGTTCTTTTCTAGCTCATTTGATCTGTTTCCCCATTGAACACACAGAGGAGCTGGGGTTTCAAATCAAAGGGGAGGGGGGAGAGATGAGCTGAATGTGACTCGTTCCTTGTGTTATACCAGGAGAGTATCACTGTGCTGCTAATGGGAGCTGGGTGAATGACCAGCTGGGTGTCGAGCTTCCAAAATGTATTCCAGGTAATCTGGGCTGTGGGGGTGGGTAGAAACCATAGCTATTCATGTAGGGAGTAACTACTGCATGAAATTAGCTGTAACCCTCCCCAGAAGGGCTCAGTTAGCCCCATCTCCCAGAGCTCAGACCAGTGAAGTGATAGAAACTCTGCACTGTGGAATTCCTTCGACAGCATCAACTCAGGCTGACCTGAAGGGAAATAGAAAAGTCTGCCAGCATCAGCAGTTGGTGTCACATTAGTCACTAGGGCAGTGGAGATCAACCCACACTAACAGAGCTGGGTCTGGGGGTGTGTACTTGTAATCCCAGCACTCTGGACGCTGAGAAAGGATTGTGAGTTGTGAGACCAGTCTGGGTTCTGTAGTGAGACCCCCACCCCTGTACCCACATACATACTAGATAAGGACTTCATCTGAGTGTTAGTGGAAGGGAGAAAGCCTGCTGCCATTATTGTGAGGTGAAGAGTTTCCCAGCGTTGGCTTCTACTTGGGTCTTTGGCCTTATGTGCTAAGCATGAAGTCTGTCTCAGAGGGGTTGTGGGTCAAGGTGTGAACTGTAAAATACTAGCTCATTTGGATTTAGACACACACACACACACACACACACACACACACACACACACACACACACACACCCTAGCCAATCTCTACCATAAGTCTGCTTGGCATTGGCAAAGGAGGTGCTTAGGTGAGACTAGGAGAATCAGATACGGAGGTAGTTGACTAAAATTGATTATGATGTGCCAGAGAACTCTGCCACCCCCTGGGTAGAATATTTGAGTGGCTGAATTTTCCGGAGGCCAGCATCAATCCCTGTTTCTCTCTATCTTCTTCCTTCCTAGTCTGTGGAGTACCCACCGAGCCCTTTAAAGTACAGCAGAGGATATTTGGAGGATACTCTACAAAGATTCAAAGTTTTCCTTGGCAGGTCTACTTTGAGTCCCCCCGAGGTGGCGGGGCTCTTATCGATGAGTACTGGGTGCTGACGGCCGCTCACGTTGTGGAGGGAAACTCTGACCCAGTGATGTATGTCGGGTCCACACTTCTGAAAATAGAGCGGTTGAGAAATGCCCAGAGGCTCATCACTGAACGTGTGATTATTCATCCCAGCTGGAAACAAGAGGACGACCTGAATACACGGACAAATTTTGACAATGACATTGCCCTGGTGCAGCTCAAAGACCCTGTGAAAATGGGACCCACTGTTGCCCCCATCTGCCTGCCAGAAACCTCCTCAGACTACAACCCCTCAGAGGGTGACCTGGGGCTGATCTCTGGGTGGGGCCGAACAGAGAATAGAACCAATGTTATTCAACTCAGAGGGGCGAAGTTACCCATAACATCTTTAGAAAAGTGCCAGCAGGTGAAAGTGGAAAACCCGAAAGCGAGGTCAAACGACTATGTTTTCACTGACAACATGATCTGTGCTGGGGAAAAGGGTGTGGACAGCTGTGAAGGTGACAGCGGAGGGGCTTTTGCTCTGCCGGTCCCCAATGTCAAGGACCCCAAATTCTATGTGGCTGGCCTGGTGTCCTGGGGGAAAAAGTGTGGGACCTATGGGATCTACACAAAGGTAAAGAACTACGTGGACTGGATCCTGAAAACTATGCAGGAGAATAGTGGGCCCAAGAAGGACTGATCCGTAGGTAACAACACCCCTCCAGGGCATAGCAAGGTCATTTTTCTCAGATCCTGGGACGGTCCCATTATTTCAAAATGATGGAGAGAGGGTGTGGGAGCATGGTTAACGTTGAACATGATTGTCAAGAAGCCTGCTTGGAGGCAGAGTTGATCACTGAGCCG
Organism: Rattus norvegicus; assembly: GCF_021556685.1. Taxonomy (NCBI): domain Eukaryota; kingdom Metazoa; phylum Chordata; class Mammalia; order Rodentia; family Muridae; genus Rattus; species Rattus norvegicus. Next base: position 159,450,483 of record NC_141537.1, on the reverse strand, counting down.
TGTTGGTTATTCAGTTGCTATTGCTAACAACATGGCGGAAGCCTTTCTGTCTTGCTTCATCCCACAGGGATATCTTAAACGATTTCCCCCTCATTTAACCTGCTTGAAATCCTTATTGCTTACAGTAAAGCATGTTTCCAATCTGGTTCTGGCTGGCTCGAGAGCCACAGAAGGAGAGGGAAATTTGAGGGTATTTTGTCATGGAATTCAGGCATCGACAGGTTGTCTGAAACACTATGCAGTCAGGGAACACAGCCTTTTTTCTAAGTGAGATTTACCCAATAGCTGGAAGTCAGAATTGACTACCTTAGCTTTCCTTTGTGAGTTGTTTCAATATGTTTCCTAGAAATTAGTTTTCTTATAATCCTCCTTTGTATCATACAATGTAATGACTTAGTAAAAGAGAAATTGAACATTGTTGGCCTTTTTTTTTTTTTTTTGTAATTTTGGTTACTGTATCAGTAAGGTAGCAAAATAGACTGAACTCTGTAACAAAAATGTGTCAGCCAAAAGTTCAGAGATCTTCCCTGACTCTAGGGAAGAAACCCGAAAACAAAACACTAAAATGAAACAAATCTTCTCCCCAAGAATGCCAAAGGACCATAGAACAAAGATATTTTGTGACATGATCTCACTATGTAGTCTGCCTTGGCTCGGAACTCACACTGTGGCCTGGAGTTTACTGTTTCCTTCCTTCCTTCTCCTTAAGTGCTGGGACTGCAGGACTGTGCTAACACATCTAGTCCATATGTGTTTATTGGGTATGCTGAGCATGGGATCCAAAGGCCTCACACATGATAGGCATGTGTTCTGCTGCTGAGATATGAGATATGTTATAGCCCTGAAACACAGCTTTAAAAAAAAAATAGAGCAGTAGTTCTCAACCTGTGGGTCACAACCACCAGAAAACACATATTTCCAGTGGTCTTAGGAACCTCTAACCATAAACTTATTTTTGTTATTGCTTCATAACTGTAATTTTGCTACTGAGTAGTGTCTCATTTGCTAAGACCATGAGAAATTCGTGTCTTCCCATGGTTGAGATGGACAGGTGGAGAACAGGTGTGAGAACCCTATCTATAGCCCAGGGTGTGAGAACCGTATCTGTAGCCCAGGGTGTGAGAACCCTATCTGTAGCCCAGGGTGTGAGAACCCTATCTATAGCCCAGGTTGGCCTCAAATGAGCTATGTAGCAAAGGATGACCTTGAACTTCTGATCTTCCTGCCTCCACTTTCTGGGTGCTGGGATTACCGGTGTGCACTGCCACGCCTGGTTTATGCCTGCTGAGGACTGAGCTGAAAGGTTTCGAGAATACTAGGCAGAAATCCTGCTTACTGAGCTACAAACCACAGCAGAAATTTAGCCTTTTAGAAGCAGAAAACAGGAGATCCGTCCTGTTTTCATGAGAGTTAAGGACTGAGAACAAGAGTCTGGGGCTGGAGAATGCAAACTCGACAAATCATAAGTCCCATCCCCAAATCTGTGGAAGGAAAGAACTGACTTCTCAAAGTGTACTCTGACCACCACACACAGTGCGCCTTGGCATGTGTGTGACCAATTTGACACATGCACACACATATATACATACACAAATAATAATAATAATAATAATAATAATAATAATAATAATAAAATTAATAAATGGGGAGGGGGAGCTGGATGTGGTAGTGTGTACCTTATATTTCATTACTTAGGGAGGCAGAGGCAGGAAGAACTCTGGGAGTTCGAGGCCAGGCTGATCCACACAGCAAATTCCAGAGTTACCTAGTTAGACCCTGTCTCAAAACAAAATAGAAATACTAATACATTGTTTAAAAGGGAGAATCCATGAGATGGTTAGGTGGGTAAAGGCACTTGCTGACAAGCCTGGCAACCTGGGTTTGAATTCCAAGCCCCACAGGGGAGGAGAAGACCAGTTCCCGAAAGTTGTCCTCAGACTTTCACATGTGAGCTATGGTGTGCACATGCGTGGAAGCAGACGCGCACGCGCGCGCACACACACACACACACACACACACACACACACACACACACACACACGATTTAAAATAATAATAGGGATGGAGGTTTAGCTTAGCGGTACAGTGCATGTTTAGCATGACTAGAGTTCAATTCCCAGCACCACAAAAACAGAAAGCAAAACCAAACAAACAAAAATAAAAAAAACAAAAATAAAAACCCCAAAAACCAGATTAAGAATCTGGGGTTGGGGGCGGGGCTCTGGGTTGGGGGCGGGGCTCTGGCCTGTCTGCTGTGAGGGGTGGCTATCAGGACAGTTTTTGTTAGAGTGAACAGGAGTGTGTTTGGAGCTTATCAAGAAAGGACTCTGATCTTGCACAGTGATAAATAGTTCAGTTCAAAAGTTCACTTAGACTGCAGGGTAAACACATCACTTGGCAACCAGAATGGGAAACCAGCCTGCTGGACCCCGGGACCTGTTAACACCAGCTGCTTAGGGAACTGAAGCAGGAGGATTTTTGCGTGCAAATCCAGGCAGGCTTACAGAGTGAGTTCAAAGCCAGTTTGGGCTACAGAGTTGGACTCTAGACCCTGTCTCACAAAGCAAAACAAAACACAACACAGCAAACAAACAATGTCAATATTATCATCGGCAACAATAACCATCCTGGAGAGACGGGGTTGGAGGGATAGGGTTGGAGGGACGGGGCTGGAGAGACAGGGTTGGAGGGATGGGGCTGGAGGGACGGGCGGAGAGACGGGTCTGGAGAGACGGGGCTGGAGGGATGGGGCTGGAGAGACAGGACTGGAGAGATGGCTCGGCAGTAAGAGCACTGGCTGCTCTTTCACAGGGTTCAATTCCCAGCACTTGCATGGCGGCTCACAAATGTCTGTGACGTCTGTCCCAGGGAATCTGACTAACTCTTCTGTCCTCCTCCAACGCACACGTGATGCACAGACATGCATGCAGACAAAATATTCATATGCACAAAATATAATATAAAAAACACTGAATTACTCCACAAAAGAAGAAAGAGCCCCACTGAGAAGCCTGACCTGTGATAGATCATTTTCTTTCTTTGGATATTTGAGATTAATAGCAAACAAGTAGAAAATGAGCTAAAACTCTAATACCGTTTTTGTTTGAGACACGGTCCAGGATGGCTTTCATCTTCCTGTTTAGGTAAGAATATGAGCTTCCGGTCTTCTTACCTCTGTCTCTCAGGTGCTGGGCTTAGAGGTGTGTGTCACTACGTCTGGCTTTAAGACTGACAAGTGTATAGAAAAAGTTGACATGTTTCCAGTGAGAAGCTCCAGTCTGCTTGGGCTTTTAGCTCTTGCTCATGAGTTTAGGTGCCTGTGAGGTAATTCCCTCCTTGCTGGCAAGGGTGGTGGTACAGGCTTATCACCCTAGACGCTCAGGAGGCTGGGGTAGAAGAATCCTAAGTTCAAGGCCAGCCTTACAACTTATTGGGACCATATCTCAAAATAAACACTAAATAAAGTAAAAATGAACACTAAATAAAGGGCTTCCCGAGAGTTCAGATGGTCTGAAGACCTGAGTTCAATCTTCAGGATATAGAAGATCATTTATTCCTGTAAATTGTTCTCTATCTGCCACACCTGTGCCATGACACAGACACACTTCCCTGGGTGTACACACACACACACACACACACACACACACACACACACACACACGTAATATAAAAAGAAAAGAAGTGCATGCTGACAGGAGCCTGATAAAGCTGTCTCCTGAGAGGCTCTGCCAGAGCCTAACAAATACAGAGACGGATGCTCACAGCCAACCATTGAACTGAGAATGGGGTCCCCACTGGAGGAGGAGTTAGAGAAAAGACTGAAGGAGCTGAAGGGGTTAGCAACCCCATAAGAACAACAATATCAACCAACCAGAGCTCCCAGGGACTAAACCACTACCCAAAGACTACACATGGACAGACCCATGGCTTCAGCTGCATGTGTAGCAGAGGATGGCCTTGTTGGGCACCAATGGGAGGAGAAGCCGTTGGTCCTGTCAAGGCTGGACCTCTCAGTGTAGGGGAATGCCAGGGCAGGGAGGCTGGAAGGAGTGGGTGGTTGGGTGGGGGAACACTCTCATAGGAGAAGGGGGAGGGGAGATGGGATAGGGATTTTAAGGTCCGGAAACTGGGAAAGGGATAACATTTGAAATGTAAATTAAAAAAAATATCCAATTTTTTAAAAAAAAGGAAAGAAGTGGCCCTCTGCCCCTCAGCAGGTCCTTAGCCAACAAGAAAGGGGGCTCCTAGGGTGCAGAGATGGGGCTGGTCTAGGCCCTGCCTGTGCTGAGCATGTTTCTTCCATCAGCTCCAGGTTCCTTTAGTCTCAGCACTTGGGCAGCAGAGGCAGGCAGATCTCCATAGTGAGTTCTAGGCCAACCAAGGCTACATAGTGAGACAGTCTCTCAAAACGAACGAACAAACAAACAAACAAAACAAAACAAAACAAAAAACAAACTAACCAAACAAGTGAACAAGAACATAAAAACATAATGATATCCAAAAAAGGTGGCTTAGGGGCTCAGTGGTTGAGAGCACCGGCTTTTGTAGAAGACCTGGTTTTGATTCCCAGCACCCACACGGCTGCTCACAACCGCTTTGGAGTCAGACTCGGATCCAGTGTTCTCTTCTGGCTTCCTTGGGCACCAGGCTTGCCCATGGTACACAGACATACATATAGGCAGAACACCCATACACACATAACATTAGAAAGTTCTTTAAAATGGCTTTAAAAAGTCTCCCTTATAATGAAATAATTTAAGTAGTGTCTTGTTTAAGTAATGTATTCTGTATGCAAAACAAGAAGATAAAAGGAGGCAAGTTTTGGGCCATTAGCTCAGTAGGTAAAAAGCACCTGTTGTCATGCCTGGAGACCTGAGTTTGAATCCTGGACGCCAAACAATGGAAGTAGCATAGAGCTGACTCCTGAAAGCTGTCCTTGGACTTCTAGACACATCCTACAGTGAATGAACACACACACACACACACACACACACACACACACACACACACACACACACACACGGAGAGAGAGAGACAGAGACAGAGACAGAGAGAGAGACAGAGAGAGAGACAGAGAGAGACAGAGAGAGACAGAGAGACAGAGAGACAGAGAGAGAATAAGTAAGTAAAATCAATGCAAAAAAGAGAACGAGGGGCTGGGGATTTAGCTCAGTGGTAGAGCGCTTACCTAGGAAGCGCAAGGCCCTGGGTTCGGTCCCCAGCTCCGAAAAAAAAAAAAAAAAAAAAAAAAAAAAGAGAACGTAAGTTTGTCCAAAGTCAGCCACCTGTATATTGTCCTTTTTACAATTATTTTCTGAAAAGGATTTATCTATTTTTGTTTTATGTGTATGGGTATCTGAGTGTATGTCTGTGCACCTACAGAGGCAAGAGGAGAACGTCAGATCCTCTGGAGTTGGAGTTACATATGGTTGTGAGCCACCTTATGGGTGCTGAGAACTGAACCCAGGTCCTAGGCCAGAGTGTCAAGTGCTTTTAAATACTGACCCATCTCTCCAGAGCCTCTCTTTAGAACCTTTTCCTCCTGTCTCCTCCTAGAAACAGGCTTTATGTGGCTTGGGCTGGCCTTGAACTAGCTATATAGTCAGGAATGACCTTGAATTTGTGCTTCTTCTGCCTCCCCTTCCTGCACGGCGCTACAGACAGGCACAGCATCTGGTGAATCATTGGATTCTAGTCAGAAGTGAACAGACCAATGAGTAAGCCATTAGTCAGCTTTCTTTTATCAGAACAAAAAGTATTTAAAGCACTTGATACTCTTGCCTAGGACCTGGGTTCAGTTCTCAACACCCATAAGGTGGCTCCTCTTGCAGAGGCCCAGAGCTAGTTCTAAGCACCTACATAGCCCACAGCCATGTGTAGCTCCAGTCTGCAGGATTCAGTGTCCTTTTCTGGTTTCTTTGGGGGAACTGCATGAAAACAGTATACATATGTGTACGCAGGTAAAACACCATACGTGTTGAATACTGCTTTTAAAGAGAGAATACTGCTTTTTTCCACTCCTCTCAAAATATTGTTGGTAAACTGGGCATGGTAGCACACAGCTGCAGCCTCAGCTCTTAAGATGCCAAGGAGGAAGAACTTCTTGGAGAATAAATTTGAGATCAGCCCGGACAACGTAATAAGTGTGTCACCTCACAAACCACTCGGACACTGATCTCAGTCAGATAATTTATTGAGCATACGCTCCAGGACTGGTCCTCCAGGCCTGTGGTTCAGATTCGGGAACTGAAACATGACCCTGAGTTAAGATCCTAAGAGGTTTTCAGGCCCAAAATCCACAGACATCTTTGCGAAGGTATTTTGCCAATCAAGATTTAGGGATAGGGGTTTCCTTAGGGACATGGCTTTGTTGTACACTTATCCTGCTCGCATTGGTTGGGGTATACAACTGTGGCAGGGAACTTGCCTCGTCTAATATTCCTGTCTTAACTTGCCAACCAGGCTGTCAGTTACCCATGTACGTGTCTCTTTCTGCCCAGTAGGATGTCAGTTCCCAGGGAGGTCTTGGGAACTTAGACTTTACTGGACCACCACTCAAAATGGAAGTCTTATTCCAAATAGTTTCTTATATTGGTGCAGGGCTCTCTTAGGCTGGGGTCCATCCCAGGGGCAGCTTATGCCATAAAAGCTTATCCACAGGTGGAGGAAGCGCTATTGGGTGGCTGGTTTGGGTCCAAGCTCGTTGTGGGTAACTATACAAAGCAGTTCTACTCACTTCTACAGTGACTGGTTTCCAAGGGCACTGAACATAACAGAATATATAATTAACCTTGGCATTAGGAAGTTCCCTAGTGACAGCCGAAACATAGGAGAAAGTTTCCTAATAATGGCAGGCTAGCCAGGTAACGGTTACCAAGGTCTTAACACTTCATCTAGGACTTAATATTTCACCGAGGTCCTAACAGTAAGAACTTGTCTCAAACGATTAGTGACTGAACTTAGAGACACAAATTCACACCGTTCTTCCCTTACAGAAGATCTGATGATAAGAAGGCAATTCACTTAAAAAAGCGTTAAAAAGAGAAACCATGTCTTTCTTTATGTTGTACAATCAAGACAAAATATAGAAGAGTATTTAAATTATGTGTATGTGAGTGGGTATGTGCAGGTGTTTGAAGGCTGAAGCTGCGGTTAGAGACAGTTGTGAGCCAAGGACATGGGTGCTGGAAATCAAACTATTTTGCCTGCAAGAACAGTCCATACTCTATTATTTATTTATTTATATTTATTTATTTATTTATTTATTTATTTATTTATTTATTTATTTATTTATTGTTTTTCAGGACATGTTTTTTCCGTGTACTTCTGGCTGTTCTGGAACTCACTCTATAGAACAGGCTGGCCTCGAACTCACTGAGACCCACCCACCTACCTCTCAGCTTCCAGAGTGCTGGGATTAAAGGCCTGTGCCAGCACTGCCTAGCCGACAGTCCACACTCTTAGCTGGGAAGCAATCCTCCAACCTAACATTGTTAGCTCTAACCCTGAGCCTCAAGCAGGAGGACTGTATATTCTAGGGCAGCCTGGGCCACATAGTCAAACTATGTTGAAAACAAGACGCCAGAATGCTGATGAGATTATAGAAAAGAGAATTTATTCTATACACTGTCTGCCTCCGTGATTTTAATATGAGAAACGTAGTGCTTATCAAAAATTGGTTAGATACTTTTTTTTTTTAATATACTACACACTGGATTCTAACCCAGTGAATGCTGGCTTCAGTTTTCATCTCCAATCTCTTTCTTGATCCAGTCAACATAATTCAGTAACTTGGTGTAAAAGCCGTATCCCTCACCACACCCAATGCCCCAGGATACGATGCCTGTAGCCACCCAGATATCACGACTGCGGTCCCTGACTGCAAAAACACCCCCACTGTCCCCCTGGCAGGCGTCATGCTTGAGAGTTGGGTCCCCAGAACAGAACATATTTTGAGAAAATACATCATTACTGTTTTTCGTCCGGAGCCACCTCTGGCATGCCTCTCGATCGGCTATGGGCAGACGGACAAACCTGAGATTAAAAGCTATTTTATCTTCTGTTATCCCGAAGCCGCTGACATAACCCATAAGGTCTTTGTCATAGAAGGTCTCATTGTCTGGGAGACAGATGGGGAGGAGGTTGGGACCCAGTGTGACACTGTTTTCCAGCTCCAGTAGGGCAATGTCTCCTTCAAAATTGTTAGGCTCATCTTGGCGGTAGTCTGGGTGTATGATGACCCGACGGACAGGGTGATGTCCCAGTTTTTTGATCTCTTCCACGTTTGTGTGGCCCAGGAAAACATCTTTACTGACGTTGACGTTGTTTTCTTTGTTGTGTTCCTTGGGGTAGATGGTGTGGGCTGCCGTGAGGATCCAGCGGTCTCCAAGCAGGGCCCCGCCCCCTCGCCCGTGGATATTGGTGAATGCCTGCCAGGGGAAGTTGCCCGGATTGGCTTTCTGCCCTCCGATGATGCGCTGCTTCTGTGTCACGGGGTTGACAGGCTTCCCACATACTGCAGAGAGACAGGATGAGAACCAGTCAGCCCCAGGTCCCGCCCCTTCTTCCCTCTTTGCTCAGCCCTCCCCACCCCCTCTTGCTGCTCTTGATTCCCCTCCCTGCCTCCCCCTGTACCTCTCTGCCTCTCTCTCCTTTATCTTCCTGTTTCCAAAGTCTATTTTTTGGCCCATTCGTGGCTAACTTTCCTTGTTCTTACTAATTCCTTCCGGGAATTTCTCTTGACTTTACTCTCCGAATCCTTCCTTGTCTGTGTGAGCACTAGACGATCAGGACTAGTTTAGATTTTCTATACCTCTCTCTTTTCTCCTGGGACACTCACTCTCGCTCCTTTTCTCTAACGCCTCGCCTCACCCGTGTTTCACATGGAGCTAAGGCTTCACCCTACTTGATCTCTCTGTCACCATGCTCCTTCCCACGATACTGTAAATGACATCTGGCTCATCCACCCTTTACCTGGCAGACACCGGGGCATTTTCTCTCCTTCCTCTTCGTTCTTCCAAATGCCTTGGGGTGTGCAGGTATATATCCCTGCGGATGAAAAGAGTTAGTGTCGAGGCTGGAGGTGGTGGGTCAGAAAAGCAGGCAGCGGAGGCCACTGGACACTGAGGGTGTTATATAGGGAGTTGGAGAAGGGAGCTGTCACAGTCAGGGATCAAAATTAAATGGTTCAAATCCATATGGACATATAGAAATGTTAAACGACTCCACACACACATTTTGTCTTATTGTTGAGTGAGAAGAATCAGAATACTTATCTACATATATTTTAGGTGATGCCCACTTGTCAAATAGATATCCGGGAAGGAAGCCATCTGAGCTCACTGGTGATTGCATCTAGATAGCAGGATCACAGGCAATAATGCCGTGTTTTCCTTCCTGTACATCTCTTTCCAGGATTTATTCTTAAGAACAGGCTGACCTTGAATTTGCTATGTAGCCCAAGCAGGCCCAGACTCCTCCACCCTCAGCTGCAGTCACCCAAACGCTGGTTGGTATTCCAGGAGGGCAGGAGCCCAGCCAGCAGTAACTACATCTGCTGATTGCTGACACTCCACCATGTTGGTTACTGAGTATTTTATCTGTATTATCTCATTTAAATCTGGCGACACTGTGGAACATGTGTTATCTTCATTTTTTAAAATGAGGAAACTAAGGTAAGCCCTTCCTTCCTTCTTCCCAGTGTTGAATATGTAACTCAGGGACTCTCATGTGGTGGGAAAGTGCATTATCACTGAGCATTATCCTCAGTCTTGGTTTTTTTTTAAATATAATTTGAAGGGAAAGTTTAGTTAGATGTGGTGTCATGTCCGTGTAATCCTTGGGATATAGAGGTAGGAAGACGAGTGTTTAAAATCATCCTTGGCTACACAGTTGAGAGACAGAGAGAGAGAGAGAGAGAGAGAGAGAGAGAGAGAGAGAGACAGAGAGAGACAGAGAGAGACAGAGAGAGACAGAGAGAGACAGAGACAGACAGAGAGACAGACAGAGAGACAAAGACACACAGGGACACACAGAGACAGAGACAGAGAGAAAGGGAGAGGAGGAGGAGAAGGAGGAGGAGGAGAAAGAGGAAGTAGAAAGGAGAACAGAATATTAAAGATACCAATGGGGGATGCTGGGACTATAGCCCAATGGTAAGAATATGTGATTAGAATTCTTGAGAAAACGGGCTCAGGTTCAATCGCCATGACGACAATAAACTGACCAACCAACCAACCCGTAGATGTGTATGAGAATCATTCAGATCACAACATGGCAGCCTGAGAGAGGGGGCATTGAGGGGGAATTTCGCTGTATGTGTGTGTGGTGATGGTGATGGTGGTGCAGTGATCTTAGTGGTGGTAGAATGGGTGGTAATGGTTTGAATGGTATCACTAATGAGTGGATATGGTGGAGACAGTGTTGCTGCGGTGACAGCTGTGATGGCGGTGATGGTGATACAGATTTTGGTAATGGTGATAGTGATGTTGGTGATGATAATGTGTACTGGAGACTGTCGATGTTGGTGGTGGTAATTTCAATATGGTGGTGATGTTGGTGTTGCCTATGGCTTTGATGGTGCTGGTGTTGGAATGGCGGTGGCAATTGTTGGTGTTGGAAGTGACAGTGGAGATGCTGGTGCTGGTAGTGTGTCAGTGGTGGCTAGGGTGGTATGGTGCTGGTATGGGTGCTATCGGTGGTTGATGTGTGGTTACTGGTAGGTTAGTGTTGGTGGTGATGTGGTGAGAGGGAACTGGTGGCTTTAGAGATGTGAGTCTTTGCTTTCCATTGGCTTGGTGCTCTCTTCTTCAAACTATTAGATTTTTTTTGTTGTTGTTGGCATTTTAATGTAGAATCCTTCAGCTGGTACCCAGGATTCTACTGAAGAAATGTCAGATGTCCCTCAGAGCTGAAAGAGAAATAAGGACCTGCTACGGGCACCAGCTCCTACCTCGTACGGACTCGCTGCTGCCAGCTCTGGTCATCATCTTGTAATATGGGTCATGGCAGTAATACTGGATCCTGGCTTCATAGGTGTTCACGCCTCTTGTGGTGAGGTAGCGGAAGTCCCCATTAGACAGGCTGCGGGGCTGTCCACAGTCCTTGACTTAGAGAGAACACAGGGTTGTAAGGGGGTGGGGGACACCTGCTAGGAAACTTCAGTGGGGGCAGTTAGAGGTCTCGGAAAGCCTCAGAGAGGTATGGTTAGTAGAGGGACACTTGCAACAGATGGTGTGGAATTCAGTTCGGTCAGGCCTGAGATGGTACTAATGGGCTTCTGAGATGGGCTGTGAACTCCAAGGAGCAAACCAAGAGGCAGGATGAGAGGGTTTTCCCCTCTCCCAGCTCAAGTCTCAAGACTAAGGGACAGCAGACATCCAATGTGTGACTTACTCTTGCACCTGGGCATGGCACGGTGCCACGTGCCATCATGCTGGCAAACAGCCGTGAAGGAGAGCAGCGCCTGACTTCCCTGTTTAAGCAGAGGTTAGACATGCCGTCAGCACACAGGTACTCCATTTCCATGCCACACGCTGAGTGTGGGAATGTGACGGCAGCTGTGCCAGTCTCTCAGACCTCAGCTCTCTGACAGATGTGCTTCCTCCTCCCTCCTCCTCGTGCTCCCTAGCTAGTGCTCTCAGTCCAGGGCTGCACATGGGATGCCGAGTTCCAAAGCAGAAAGTCACAGCTAATTGGTGGATTCAATAATTTTCTTTTTAGATTCTTTCCTGCTTCCACTGGAACCCCCGCCCTCCCAAAGTAATAAAGACAAGTCAGGATTGTAGTTTTGTATCAAAACAAAGATCATTTTCTAGAGTAGACCCAGGCTTCTCCCTCTTTCTGAAATGGTCTACCAGCCAAGGTCTCCATCATACTCTCCCACACAGTGTTTTCTTAAAGTCCAGGGCTTTCCCTAAACTACTAGGGAAAGTAGTTTACTTTCATAGGTGTTCAACCTGGTGACATGGCAGGTGATGGACACTCACTTGATAATATTGGAAACTGATTTTTTTTTTTTTTAGATAAGGCCTTGTTATATAGCCTAGGCTGTCTTAGAACTAGCTATGTAGCCCAGGCTGGCCTCAAATTCACGGTTTTCTTGCATGAGTTTCCTCATGAGTTCATGTTACAGGTGTAGGTGCCGCTGTACCTGGTTATGAATAACTTAATAAGAACAAGAATCAGATGGGCGTAGGGGGACTATACAGTGAGACTGACGGTCACTAACCTACCAGCCAACCATTCCTTCTTCCCCAGCTTGCAAAGCTGGATACAGGGCAGTGGGCCTGTGGTGAGATGTGCATCAAGGAGCCGGGGGTGGGGGTGAGGTGTTGGGTATTTGTACCTGCTGTACAGAAACTATCGTGCAATGCCGAACATGTCACTTCTGTTTTTACTACTACAGGGAGTAACTAAAATGGGCCAGCAGTGTTTAAACTTGGCTGCACCTCAAAATTCCAATTGGTGGTTTTAAATAGTCAGGGTGCCCAGACGGATGGAATTAGATTTTCAAACAGGGATCCCAGACATCAGTTTCTCCTCCTCCTCTTCCTCCTCTTCCTCCTCCTCCTCTTCCTCTTCCTCCTCTTCTTCCTCCTCCTTCTCTTCCTCCTCCACCTCTTCCTCTCCTCTCTCTCTCTCTCTCTCTCTCTCTCTCTCTCTCTCTCTCTGAGACAGGGTTTCTCTGTGTAACCCTGGCTGTTCTAGAACTCTCTCTGTAGACCAGTCAGGCTGGCCTTGAACTCATAGAGATCTACCTGCCTCTAATTGCCTCTGTGTGTCCTTAAGTGCTAGGATTAAAGTTGTGAGCCACCACCGCCTGGCTAAGACAGGTTCTTAAAAAACCCTCTGTGTGTTTCCTGTATGCAGACAAAGTAGATTTTCCCCTTCTTCTTTACAGTACCTGGCATGGAACCTAGGGCCCCTGCACCGTCTACTGCTCAGCTATATCCTCAGCCTCTTTTCTCTTTTACTTTGAGACCACACCTTACTGAGTCACCCTGGTTGGCCTTGAACTTGTTCTGTAGCCTGAGTGGACCTTGGACTTCAGTCCCTTCGATGTTTACTCAGATCTGAGAGCAGACAGATTGATTCTTCCAGCCCCACCTCCTATGGCTCCATTTGAGACCTGCCCATTTCTTCCTCCTGGGACACCCAGAGGATCTCTCCCTGGTCTCTTACCTCCATGAGCTGGTAGCCTTGTTTGCAGGTGACAATGAAGTAATCCCGGAACTGGTACTGAGGCTGTGGATCCTGGATGATGGTGAACTCATCCAGGGCCTTGGGTTGGGGGCACTTGATGACTGTTGGTGAGGCCAAAGGGCACGCTCTCGTCAGAGCCATCGGTCCCCCTCCCATTTCCCTCAATACTGGCAGGCAAGGGAGGTGCTTAAATATCTTAATTTAGTTTTGGGGTCTACAGATAGAAGGCAGCGGTCTCATGCATGTTAGACACAAGTTTCCCAGGACGCCACACTCCTCCCTCCCTCTCACTTTCAGTGGTGTAGCGAAGCTTCCAGCCTCGGCTGTCCCCGGACTCATCCGTGAAGAACAGCAGATCCACGGCGTTGCTGCTGGTGTCAAGGTCTGGAGGCCTTTGCGTTCCACAGAATTCACCCAAGTTCTTCCCATTAGCGTAGATCTGATGGGACGGGGGTGGAGATCGTGGTTATTTCTCCAGCGGGGACATTTTTTTATACAAGTCTACTTGGGTGGCCATAGGTAGAGACGGAGTTCTACCTGAAGAATGTTTTCAGCTGCAGGTGAAAAGGGACCCTCCCTGACCCTCCACCGCCACAGCCCAGGATCCATTGGCTGTTGTAGGGGAGCTATTCTAGACCTATATGATGCTGGTCAGCAAGGTGTCCCTGTCCCACTCCATCAGAGGTCCCAGGAAGGAGCGGGGACCTGGGGAGCCATGTGGGTAAGTGAAGGAAAGTTTAATGTGCAGCCGTACCTGGAGCTGGTCATAGGGGCAGTGTACTTGCTGGTGGTCATCAATTTCAAAAGGATCCAGGAACTTGAGGTGCACAGTGAGGCCCCTCTCTACCCGGATGCTGTAGTTACAGCGCAGATCGGGTGGATAGGGCTTCGGGTACTCGAGGCTGGAGATGTAGCCCGAGGGCTCCGTGTAGAGCCCACTGCTGCACTCGGCTATAATGAAAACAGAACCGGAAGGGCCATTAGGGCTCTTAGGCTGGCCCAGCGAGCCTCTGCTCTGCCTTTGCCTACCCCCCCCATCCCCACTCTGCCTCACCCTGGCAGGATTGCCTGTCTTTCTGAAGCTCGTAGCCAGGACGGCAGGAACAGAAGTAACCTCCAACATAGTTGTGGCACAGGTGTTGGCATCGGGGCTGCAAACCCTCCTCCACTGAGTTGGGCTGGGACGTACATTCATCAAGGTCTGGAAGGGATTCCAGAAGGAAGGGTTATGCTCCTGTCCACAGAATTCTGGGGTCTGATAGGTAGGCACTACTGTGCTATTTGGTCCTCTGTCTGGAGACTTTTGTGTGGTCCTCTCTCGGAGAGTCATGTACCAGAAGTTTAGAGACAAAGTCCACTTCCGGCTCCTATGCCTCTCTAAAGTTCTCTGGGAACTGCTCTGTGGCAGCAGAGCCCAGATTGTCCAACCCTGTCTTGAGTTGAGAAATAAGAAAAGCAAGGCTTCTGGCTTCCTTGAGTTCTGTCGAGGTTTGATCTATAGCTATGCATTGTAATGCTAAATACTGGCCCCCAAGGCCACGAGAATCCTCACATACTCGAAGTGATGCTAGGTGACCTTGTCCCTTAATCTAAAATATTGAATGAAGATACCAGCACCCTATAGCTGGGCAGAAGAGAGGTAGGTAAAGTTTTAGTGCCCTGGCTTCAGGTCTGAGAAGGACCACAAAGGAAGAGAGAGAAGGTGGTGAGAAGGGAAGAGGGGTAAGTGATGGTGAGAATTGCCCATGAGGGCCGGCCAGTCTAAGAGCAGCCCAAATGGAACACAGCAAGTCATAACTCGGGGTTATTGGCACGGAAGTAGACATATCAGCATAGAGGGCTCATATCTGCACAGCTCTAGCGCTGATTAAGGCTTGTTATAAATATAAAAGCTTTGTGTCTTTTATCTGGGAACTGAATGATCAAACGGTAGAAACCCCGACTGAGATTAAGAAATTACTACAACAGGGCTCAAACTTGTCCCCTACCCACTCCTGTGGCTGAGGCCTGAAGGAAGGACTGGCCGTAGGGAGCGCTCACCCACAGCCTGGTAGTAGGCCAGGAAGCCCTTGTAGAACATGATGGTCCCATTCTCCTCGTTGGAGAAGTCTGTGTGAAAGGTCAGCAGCATCTTGTTTCCTTGGGACATGAATTCCTTCCTTCCTGGGGGGTTGCCCTGAGGAGAATCCTGCTGCCCACAGAACCTCCCCAGAGTTTTCTTATCAGCAGAAATCTGTTGGAGGGAGGAAGATCAAGAGAGGTCCTGCTAAGAAGCCTGGTCCCGTGTGTCAGGCCAGCGAAGGTCCTCCCTGGATTGAATCATGATCTAATGTTACTACCTGTCAGATCTTATGGTCCTGATGCTTATCAGTCCATCTCAGACTTTCATTAATTTTGTTTTCTTAAGGTAGGACTGTATGTAGCCTAGGCTAGCCTTGATGACATTTATTAATTTCTCTGTCTCTGTCTTTCTCTGTGTGTATTGAGGGGCATGTTGCAGGATCACAAGTGTGGAGCACAGAGGACCGCTTACAGGAGTCAGGTCTTTCCCTCCGCCATGGCCATCCTTGGGATTAAACTCAGGGTTGTCAGGCTTGGAGGCAAGAGCCTTTACCCTCTGAGCCATCTCGCCAGCTCTGGACTGCGATTGAACCTGCAGTTCTTCTGCCTTCAACCCCAACCATTGGCTAACCCTTCACTTGTCATCCTATGCCTGGTAAATCAACTCTTCCCTGTTTTCTGTTCCCCCAATCCCAACATTCCAATCTCACTTTTTTCCTTACTGCTTCCTGTACCCCCTTCCCCAGGAATCCTGGTCTCCTAGAGCTTGGCTTGACCACCTTTAGTCTATCATTGTCTCCCTCTCCGTCCCACCCTCCCTCTCTTCCTCCTTGGTGTTTCTGATAGTGTGCTTTACCAAGTAGCCTGTGCTTGCCTTGGACTTGATGTTTAGCCCAGGCTGGTCTGGAACATTCTGAGTCTCCCTAGTACCTGACATCACAGGTCTGTGCGACCACGGTCGGGTTTTGTTCTTGTTTTGTTTGCTTTTTACTTCATTGTTTTAAAAGCCACACTAAGCTCAGCCTCCTGATAGACCCAACCGGACATGAGAGTACGAATGGTACCCAGCGGCCTCGGCACTGGTCAGCATCCCCTGGACTCTTGACTGCTTTGTCTCACAGGTTCCTTAATTTCTCCAAAGCAGGAGACATTCTCCTGGCTAGTTTTGCTGCGGAATGCACCCCTCCCTGCTGCAGACTTGAGTCCCCTTCATTGGAAAGTGTGCAGTTTTCACGTTACCTTCTTAGCCATCAGGCTGTTGCCTGCCTGAGCATGACAGTGTGTGGAAGGGCACAGGCTCTGCTCGGATCCTGCTTTTCAATTTACTGGACATAGAAAGGTGAGGCCAAGAAAGAAACCCTTTGAAGGGTACAGACCAGGGGGTGACCAAGGTCCTGGTCCTCCCTGCAGGTCATGTGACACCTGCCACATGTTTCATTTCCTCGTGTTTCTGATGAGGTAGGTTGCCATACGGGGAAACTGAGGCACAGCTGTTTCTTAAGGTCTTATGGTTAGCCATTTCCTAACTCCAATACACAGTGAACTCTCTTGGAATAAACACTCCCTTCGTTTTACCCATGAGTCTCACTGAGGGCCTCAAAAGTCCCCAATACCTCCTCTATGGCACCAGAAACTCAAGGCCAGCATTTCTACAGAGTCACACAATGATGGGGGGCAGGCATACTGTCCAGGGTATTCAGAGCACAAACTTCCAGCTTCGTCTCCCCTCCTTCCCAGTCTGAACCCTACCTTGACGTAGTCATAGAAACAGCCTTCAGAAGGCTCCACATCAAACTGCCAGAAGACCAGCTTCACCCTGTACCCCGTGGGGACAGTGATCACGGTGGTCGTCTCCAAGTCACTGGGGTAAGGCTTGGGATACAGAGGGGAGGTCACCTCTCCATAGAGCTTCTGAGGGAGGTAGATGGAGCCCTCCACCCCACAGAACAGGGTCACCAGGAGGAGGGGGATGAGACGCCTGTCAAAGAGAGAGAGGGGGAGTGTTTGTGGGGCTGGAGGGGTGCAGCACCCTGCCATTTGGGCTGTCGTAGGCAGGAACGGGATGACTAAACTGCCTGATCCTTCCCCAAGCCCATTCTAGACTTCATAGAGGGACTGTGAATGGGGCAGCCCCAGTCTCTGCAGCTGCTGCTTCTGCTCTCTCCCAGGTCAGTGCCCAGGCCAGCAGTCACCGGGCTCCATCGCACTTCCCCGACCCCAGCCCCAAAGCTGCCTCCTCTGCCCTTCTCTTTCATCTCCTTTTCCTCCTACAGTAGGACTGGCTTGGGACCAGCTATCTGAGGGTGAAGTTGTCCAGCGATGGCTCAGCAAAGGCTCCCAAGGCTTCTTCATTCAGCAAAGGCCCTTGGGAAAAACCCTTCATGGCGTCGGAGAACACGCATGGGGTGGGGAATTCACTCCTCACTCAGAGAGTTCCCACTCCTCACTGTTACCCTGCTAAGAGCGCAGAGTCAAGAAAGGAGAGGCTGCTTCAGCTCATGTCTAAGGTTCTGGTCCCTCGGGGGAGGCTGAGGAGTGTCCCTGAGAAGTAAGCGCTGGAGATGGAACTATAGGAAGAAGGGTATTGTGTTTCTGTTCTTTTTTTTTCCTTTTCTTCTTCTGTTTTAGTAATGTGGGAGCACGTTTGCCTCCATGCCCAACTCCTCCCTCCTCCCTTGGTACCCATCAGCCTTACTCACATGTCTCAAGGCCAGTTTGTTTTGGGTCCTCAGCTCTCCTGCAAGAGTCTTCAGGCACTGTAAGTTGAAGGAGGGAGTGGGCATGCAGGGGAGGGAAGGACTGTGGCAGTGGAGGGGGTGACCATCCCCGGAGGAATGTTGCAGGGAATGAACCATTTGCATAAACAAAAAAAAAATCTGAGTTCCCAGTTTAGTTTTGGTTTTGAAATCCCCGTTGCTTGCTGGTGCCATCTGGTGGTCTACGTGGGGAATGGCTGAGGAGATGGGATTTGAACTTTTAGGGACCAGGAAACATTTGATTTGGTTTGGAGGGCCAGACTCTGGGGGAAGGGGCAGGGGCGTGGGGAGTTGTCTCTTAATCGGATTAACATTTTTTGGGAGACTTTCCCGGGGCTACTAGTTGCACTTTATTCGAGGTTCCTCGCCACAGGCGTCGCAGGCTGCGGAGGACCTTAAGGGCTATATTTTCCTATTGGCCCCATTCTCGCAATCATTCCCCTGGAAGCCGCGGTGCAGGAGTCAATGGCTAGGCTTTAAACGCACAGGGTGAGGTGACAGAAGAACTGGGTTGAGGAGGGCAACGGGGCGGGAAGACCCGGTGAACGGGCGTGGGTGTGGGTGAGTTGCTATGTCTCAGGACCCTAAAGCAAGGCTAGGCTTTGAGCCCCCGCCTCCATCCCTGAACTATGACTCGCCGGTGGACTTAGGTCTTATTGAAAATAGGGCAGCTGCAGAGTGGAACAAACATCTTTTCCTGGACATCTGGTCAGCTCGAGTCCTCAGGGATACAATTACTTAGCGCTTCAAGCGAAGGGTGTGGCTGCAGAGGGAGAGTGACTCGATCTTAGAAGGGAAACCAGGTTCTCCAGACAGCTGGACTGTCCGTAAGGACATAGCGTCCTGGTTAAAAATTTTGCTCCTCTGTTCACAGCACCAAAAAATTCACGGCACTTTGTTCTGTGGAGGCTTGGGCTGCAGAGCAGGCCTCCCAGTTCCTGTAACGTGTTCCCTATTAGAGGAACCTTCCATCCCTCTACATGCCCCTCTCTCCTGACTTGTCCACATACGGGATTATTCGTATTAGGGGTCAGACTGTGAACTTTAAAGATCCACAAAGTGGGGCACTCCCACTTGACAGTGACCGGTTATCTTGGAACGAGGTTGGAGAGCAGACAACGCACAAATGCAAAACCCACCAAGGTTTGGAAGGTTTTCCCAGCAGATCTGTGCTCTGGAGCAGACACTTGAAGGTTGGCAGGGCTGGTCTAAGACTTTATCACAGTAAGATCCATGGCCTGGTCACAGGTCAGGAAAGATGATGAGGGACAGGAAATGGACTAGATCAGAAGACAGAAGGAAGAGGAAACCTGGACCTTACTGCCTCAGGTCCAACCCCCACTCCCACTCTGTCTAAACATCCAGATAAAATTTAAATCTGCATCTACAGATAAAAGTAGTTACATAGATCTGGACAAATATATGTCTTTTGTTTTTTCAATAAGAATATAAAAATGAGAATTTCAATAATAAAATAATATATGCTTATTACTTAAGATTTATCCAGTAGAAAATAAGAGAAAAATCAGTCAAAATCACTCCACCTAAAATAACTTCTCTCTAGTATTTTTAGAATACTTTTACTTGAAACCTAATTTTTTTTTTTCTTTTTTTCGGAGCTGGGGACCGAACCCAGGGCCTTGCGCTCGCTAGGCAAGCGCTCTACCGCTGAGCTAAATCCCCAACCCCGAAACCTAATTTTTAAAAAGAATTTATTTATTTGTATTTTATGTATAAAAGTGTTTTGCCTGGATGTATGTGTGTGTACCTGTGCATGCAGTGTCTGTGGAGGCCAGAGAGGGTGTTGGAAACTCCAGAACTGGAGTTACAGATATTTGTGAGCTGCCATTTTTTTCTTGTGGTTCCATTCCAGAGACTTCTTAACCTCTGAACTGTCTCTCCCAATCTCTTGACTATTTTTAACAGTCTTTTGAATTGTGCATAGGGTTTAAAAAGTAGACTTAACCATATTTATATTCTGCCATTTATTTATTTATTTATTGATTGATTGATTGATTTTCAAGACAGAATTTCTTTGTGTAGCCTTGAAAGTCCTGGAACTGACTCTGTAGACCAGGCTGGCCTTGAACCTCCCCCAGTGTTGGGATTAAAGGCCTGAGCCACCACCACACTGTTATTTATTTATTGTTAACTTTGAGATGAGATCAAAGCTGGCCTTGAACTTATGATCCTTCTGCCTCAGCCTCCCACGTGACTGGGATTTTAGTGTGTACTATGTGCTTAGCTTGGATGCTGCTGTTTTTTTTTTTTTTTTTTTTCAAAGATAAATTTAACTTTTGCTAATAGAGAACCTTCATCTCAACACTAACGTACTTCTTTTTTTTTCTTTTTATGGTATTCACAGTCTATTGTCACTGAACTCTTTTATTTTTGTCTTTTAGTGTAAATCATTCCAAATCTTCCGTACAAATTAAAGAGCTCATCTTCTCAGGCTTGTGATGCCCTGGTGACGAGGGCCAGCAGGAAAGTGTGAGCTGGTGGTACAGTCTTCAGTGAAACAGGCCTTCCCAGGGACCGAGTCTGGGGACGGGGGTAGGGGTGGTGGTGGGTGGTGGGGGTGGGGGGGTGGGGGGTAGGAATGGGGGTGGGGGGTGGGGTGGGGGGGTGGGGGATGCTAAGGTAGGTCTCCAGGGCAACTGAGAGGAATCCCTGAGAGTGTGCTGGGCGGAATGAAGCCTCAATCAATGAAGCTCAGCTGTGGGACTTCCGCAAGCCACCGAATCTTTGGGAGCTTCCAGTTCCTCGCTGTGAGACATGGATGACAGATGACACACCCTCTGCCAGTGCGGAGGGAGGATTGGGTGAGACTCCTGACTTACGGTAGATGTGAAATGAAAAGGGAGTATCGCTAAGATTTCCTGTAGAAGCTGGGGTAAGGGGCAAAGCTGGTGGCTCTGCGTATTTGAAGGACGGGTCTCTGGAATATCTCAGAAACACAATTCCACGAGTAAATACAGAAGGAACTGTCCATAGCTGAGGCTGGGGAATTAAAAACGACACACATGGTGATGATGCCAGGTGTACATGCTTGTAATCCCCAGTGTTTGGGAGGCCGAAGCAGGAACATTGCCCTGAGTTTGTGTCCATCCTGGCTACAGAGGGAAGTCCTGACTTGTTGCGAACAGAAAGATGTTCTAAGCAAACGTTGCATACATTTGCAGGGTTCCCCTGGTATAAAGCCCAGGAGAGCAGGAGGTGAGAAGCGGGTACTGCATCTCGTTTGGGGTGGTGTAAGCTCGAGGAGGCGGGGCTTTCTCTTGGCAATGGGTTGCTGAGCCAATGACTTAAATAGGGGCCCCTGGCTTCAAGTGCATCCTCACTCCTGCCCATTCTTAGCTGGGACCTCTTGAGGGCCACTGCTCAGGCCTCCGGGCATCGGTCTTTACATTCAATCACCCCCTTAATCCAATCCACGTAGCTGAGCACTTTGGTGTAGAAGCCGTACCCCTTGCCACACCCGACGCCCCAGGATACAATGCCCGTGGCCACCCAGCGAAGAGCACGGTCGTCCCACACCACGTAGACGCTGCCACTGTCTCCCTGGCAGACACTGTTGACCTGCATCTCTTCCCCGACACAGAACATATTGTCAGAAAACACCTCAGTTCGCTGCCTCTGGCGGAGCCAGGCTTCACAGGCCTCCCGGGGAGCTACAGGCAGCTTTGAGTATTTCAACTTTGTCGTCAACCAGCCCATCTCCACACCGAACCCACTGATGTAACCCCACAGGCCGCTGTGGTAGAGGGTCTCGTTGTCCGGCAGACAGACCGGGAGGAGACTGGGCCCCAGAGGGACCCTGTGCTCAAGCTCCAGGAGGGCGATATCCCCATCAAAGTTGTGGGACTCCTCTTGGCGGTAGTCTGGGTGAACCACCACCCTTCGGACAGGATGGTTCCCCAGTTTCAGCAGCTCGTCTACGTCTGTGTGACCCAGAAACACATTCACAGTCTTGTTCTTTCTGAGATAGATGCTATCCTTGGGGAAGATGGTATGGGCAGCCGTCAGGATCCATCTGTCACCCAGCAGGGCTCCGCCCCCACGGCCATAGATACTGGTGAAGGCTTGCCAGGGGAAGTTGCCAGGCTTGGCTCTGGAAGAACCAAAAGTGTTTGGGTTCTCGGCAATGGGGACAACTGGTCTTCCACAGACTGCAAGAGAGAAGGGGTGAGAAGAGCGATTAACAACTGTGGGGGAATTGGCTAGAGCCCCGTGAGGTGGTGTTGTTCAGGTGGGGACTCTGCAGAGTGCCAGGACCTTCCAAGCCTGTACATCGTAAGTACTGACGGGAGCAGAGAATCAATCCTGACACTGTGGGAGACATCCTGCAAGGGACAGGACACTGGAGCCTTCCTTCCTGCTGCTTCAGACATTTTTGAGCCATTTCTTAACGCGGATGGGGCTCTCTCTGGTCCGTGGTATGTCTTGAGTGCCTTTTGCTCTGTTTTCTATGTCACTCCCTCAGTTGTAACATCTCCCATGCCACCCACCCTCCCAAACCCAGGCTACCTTTCAGTGTTCCATGGATCAGATTTCGTTGGGGGGGGGGGGACGACGACAATGCTTTCATTTGAGAATAGGGGTTTTTGACAGGCATGTTGGTGTATGGCTGCAACCTCAGGATTTGGGAAACAGGCAAAAAATCAGGAGTTCAAGATCATCCTTGGTTACATAAGGAGCTTGAGGCTATCCTGGGGTATATGAGAGTGTCCCGTTCTTCCTCCTCCCCCTTTTAACATTAACTCTTTTTTTAAAAAAATATTTATTTATTTATTTATTTATTTATTTATTTATTGTATGTATGTGAGTACACCGTCTTAAACAAAACAAAACACACAAAAGGAAATGCTGTTGTAACGTGGATAACCCTGAAAACATTATTCTAAGGGGAGGAGTCAGGCATGAAAATCCTATAATGTATGGTTCCATTTGTCTGAAATGTCCGGCATGGACAAATCCATAGATGTAGAAAGTAGATTAGTGGTGGAAATGTCACGGGGGAGTGGAGAGAGAGGTGGTGCATGTATGTGCGTGCGTGCGTATGTTGCTGGGGATTGAACTCGAGACCTTGTGTATCTCAGGTAGGCAGGTGGTCTACCACAGAGCTTCCCCCAGTCATCTCTCTGAGACCTTTGAGGACTGAGGGGTGAGCTCCTTGCCTCTTATTTTCTGGGCCTTCTGCCTTCACCCCCTTTTCCTGTTCCAGTGCCTTCCTTTCACCCCGTGTCCCAGCCCTCCCAGTGACAGCCGAGCCCTGCTGGCATCTGACCACTACAACAGCACCAGGCAGGGAGCTACTCACCCGGCACACACTCAGGAACCTCTTCTCCACGCTGTCTGTCCTTCCACTTCCGAGAGGATGGGCAGCTAAGTGTCCCTGCAGAGCAGAATGAGGGGCAGCAAAGGATTGGGGGGCGTCCAGCTCCCCAATGTGATGGCTACTCAGAAGGACTCAGCAGGTTGGGCCTCACCTGTCTGTTCTTCCTTATAATAGGGACCTGGGCAGTGGTTCTGAATCTCGGGAGGGTTGGCTCCAGGTGTGGTGACAGCCTCAGCGTCCCCACTGGGTTGGCTCACAGCTGTAGGGAAAGCGAAGTTCTGAGGGCCTCGCAGAGGCTTGCAAACTGGTGGTACCTTGGGGGATGCCTGGTCACGTCTATACGGCCAATGCACAAAACTTAGCCAAGTCCAAACCGTTTTTTTTCACTGATCGAGTTTTTTAAGACTCCAAGAGCTTGGAAGCAGCTGTGAGCCGTGGAGAAGCTGGCCTTTCCAGATGTAGCTGGTGGGAGCGCTAATTAGCAAGGCGTCTTCAGAGAGAAGTTAGGTGCAGATGTGTTATAACCAGCATTTAAATTTCTAAGAGTTTGCCCTAACAACATTCTCATGCCTGCGCTCAGAGATGTGCCTGTAAGGACATATACAGCCACATTGTTGGTGGCAAGAGAGGGTCCCTGGCCAATTCACCACATATACATTACAGCCATCAAGAGATTGGTGTGTGTTATTAAAGACATAGCCAATCAATGCTCACCATATACGGTGTGTGTTATTAAAGACATAAGGACTCAATGCCCACCATATGTATGAGGGGTAACCTTTGTGACATGGAATTTGGGGTTGGAGAGGTGGCTCAGCCACTCTTCCAGAGGATCTGGGTCCAGTTCCCAGCACCCACATGGCAGTTTAGGTAATCTGATGCATTCTTCTGGCCTCTGTAGCTACGAGCTACACACACACACACACACACACACACACACACACACACACACACACACACACATTCACACACACACCATACACACACACCACACACATACATACACACACATACACACACACCACACACACACACACACACACACACACACACACACACTACAGACATACATGCAA
The DNA here is from genome assembly GCF_021556685.1 of Rattus norvegicus. NCBI lineage: Eukaryota > Metazoa > Chordata > Mammalia > Rodentia > Muridae > Rattus > Rattus norvegicus. The sequence continues at coordinate 159,426,049 of NC_141537.1, read as the reverse complement.
GCAAAACGCTCACATACACACAATAAAAAACAATCTAAAGAATAAGTAGGTCTAAAAAAAGACATCCTGAACTTAAAAAACTCTGGCAACGTCCGAGCATCCTGTACATGGTACAGCACACAGATGCTGTGACGCTTCAAGGCTGTGGACCATCTCTGGGAGACTGAAAGCAGGGCTGTTTCTGGGAACTGTGATCAGTGATGAAGGCCAGACAACAGAGAAAGTCTTACTTTCCACACCTGAATTTAAAAGATATTATGTGCAAACACTATTTTCTCAAAAAGTGACACACCATTTTAAAATTTAGAATTCCCCTTACAAACCTGGATTCCTGCTTTCTCCTCTTCGGCCTGTAAGCTTTACAGGGCCACGAATTTCCTGGAATTAATAGCTGGAGTCAAGCAATGGCTGTCTCACTATCAAGGTCACCGCGGGACAAGGATAGAGTCAGTTCAGGTATCCCCAGTCCTCACCTGTCACTCAATCTTCCACTTGGCTTTTCAAGGGGTCAGGGATCAGGGATGGGGGGGCGTCACAAAGGTTCTAACTTCAATAAGGACCCTCACCTATGGCTTGGTAGAGAGCCAGGAAGCCTTTGTGGAGGTGTGTGACTTTGTTCTTGGAGGAGTGTGCCCGGAAGGTCAGCCGAAGGCTCCTCCCGGAGGATACAAACTCCATTTGATTGGGAGGGCTCCCCAGAGAGGAACCTTGCTGCCCACACAGCCGGGTTGCATCTGTTCCTCTGGTTGAAATCTGAAAGAGGAAAGAGAGGACAGGAAGTGTGGGGCAACTTTGTACCATTGGCCATGGGGTGCGAGGTCATGTCAGTAACAGACCCCTAGACCTTGATAGGCCCCAGACCTTAGCATAACTGAAGCCATGATAGAAGTACTATTCATGCCATAAAATTCAGAATGTAGTTGGCACCACCTGCCAAATAGAAACAAAGGCCTAGTCCGTCTAAGTCCACAGTGCTGGCGAAGTCTTTAAACGTACTCTCCTTGCTCTTTGACTTCTATAGTTCTGCTTCTGGCTAACTGTTCTTGTCAACTGAAGTATGTCAACCCAGGATTGTGTGTGTGTGTGTGTGTGTGTGTGTGTGTGTGTGTGTGTGTGTGTGTGTGTGCTTAAAAGCTCACCCTGAGAGAGGCTTAGGGCTACACTGTGGTTCTGGATACCCAGGATAGTCACTGACTGACTAATAAGACTTTCTATTGGCTTCAACCCATGCCTGCATAGTCTTTTTTGGTGGGTGTAGTGGTTTGCATATGCTTGGCCCAGGGAGTGGCACTATTAGGAGGTATGGCCTTGTTGCAGGAAGTGTGCCACTGTGGGGTGGGCAACGAGACCCTCCTCCTAACCACGTGGGAGCCAGTCTTCTAGCAGCCTTCAGATGAAGATGTAGAACTCTCAGCTCCTCCTGCACCATGCCTGTCTGGACGATGCCATGTTTCCTCCTTGATGATAATGGACTGAACCTCTGAGCCTGTAAGCCAGTCCCAATTAAATGTTGTCCTCATAAGAGTCGCCTTGGTCATGGTGCCTGTTAACAGCAGTAAAAACCTAAGACAGTGGGTAACATAACATTTCTGGAGGTTCCACAGAGATCCTCAGAAACCATATATTAAGACACCAGGGGTCTCACTTAGGTCCCCTTAAAGCAGTGAAGAGTGCATTGGTCAAAGGGCTCCTAGGGAGTGTGCGGTCTAAGATGTCCTAGGTCCCCAGGATCCCCTTTGATCAATGGCTGCCTAAGGACACTTTGGAGGTGTCTGATGCCTCCACCCCAAAAGGAAACAAATTAGAAAGTCACCTGATGGATCACTTCCAGAGGTAAGTGTGGTTAAGGCACCTTCTGTTTGGACACATAGGAGAGGTTGGATATCGTCCCTGATCTAGAGAGATGTCACTTGGTCCTTCTGTCTGTTCATGTGTATACATGTGTGGTGTTCCCTCCCCCTGGCTTCTTAACTGGGTCTCTCTCTGCCTTCCTCTGTCTGTCCCTGTCTCTTGCTGTTTTTCTCTGTGTCTGCCTGTCTCTTCTTTGTAACTCTGTCTCTCAGTCTCTCTCTCTCTCTCTCTCTCTCTCTCTCTCTCTCTCTCTCTCTCTCTCTCTGTGGGGTGTGTGTGTGTGTGTGTGTGTGTGTGTGTGTGTGTGTGTATGTGTGTGTGTGTGTGTTTGTCTTCCTATGTATTTTCCAGTTCTGTTTCTCTGTATTGACCAGTGGCTTACTATGATGTGAGACTTTCCATAAACACCCTCCACCCTCAGCTTAAGAACTGTGCCTCTTGTTGGGGACTCAAATCTGTCTGCCTCTGTCAGATCATCCAGAGAACTCAAAAAACAAAAACAAAAACAAAACCCTCCGCCTCTCACTCTAGAGTGCTTGCTTGTTTTGTTGAGTGACTCCTGCCTATGGTCTAGGTTGGTTTGGTCCCTGAGTTGAGGTGGGGAGGACCAGACCTCTCTCATCCAGGGCTCCCTGCCATTTGAACAGAATGCAGACCCAGAAGGAGAAATACTCCCCACCCCGTATGTGTTTTTCCCCAGGTCCCTGCCTGCTCTATGCAGTACCAGGGAATGGGAAAAAAAAAAAAGAAAGTCCAGTCTTTCTTTTTTCATGACTTATGCCTCATTTTCAACCAATAATCCATATAATTGGAAAACTCAGAACCTACCATTCTCTGAAAAAAAATGAGAAAAACAGCTCCTGGGCTAGGCAAAGAGAATAACTGCTAGACAAAGCAGCTTGTACAGAATGGACTTTCCTTTCTGCTCAACACAGACCATGAAGACTTTAATCAATTTTGGTCAGGTTCTTTTCAGAAGAATTAAAGACAATTGCTAAAAAAGATTTCCTTTTTCACTCAGTCATCCCCAGATATTAATTAAAAAAGCTATAAAAAGTTAAAAAATTAAAGTAATAAACTGGTCCTAGTTGCTGGATGTAGTTCAAAAGGTGTTTGTGGTGGTTTGAATATACTTGGCCCAGGGAGTGGCACACTAGTAGGTGTGACCTTGTTGAAGGAAATGTGTCACTGTTTGGGTGTGTCACCTTGAGACCCTCCTCCTAGCTGACTGGAAGACAGTTTTCTCCTGTTTGCCTTTGGGACAAGATGTAGAACTCTCAGTCACTCCCGTGCCATGCCTGCCTGGACACTGCCATGCTTCCTGCCATGATGACAATGCCCTGAACCTCTGAACCTGTAAGACAGCCCCACTTAAATGTTTTTCTTAGTAAGAGTTGCCTTGGTCATGGTGTCTCTTCACAGCCATGGAAACCCTAACTGAGACAGTGTTTAACAACAAAAAGAGCTGTGGTGGCTACTGCTAGGCTAGTGCCAGTAAACAAACAAACAAACAAACAAACAAACAAAGTTAACTCTCGGTCAGAATCTTCTACTCACAGTATCCCATGCAGTTGAGACACTCCTCTGAGGAACACCAGAATGCTAGCTGTCTAACGCCCGTGTGGCCCAGTACCAGGCCTACTCCTGGACCATGTTCAAGTTTGAGAAATACACCGCGATCCATCCTGCTACGTTCTTGCCTGATGTCGACCTATAGTTACTTATCTACTGCCCCAAGATGAAAAAAGACCAGGAACCTGGGAGCTCTAGTAATGGCTTTAACTGAAATGACTTAGGCCCAAACCAGGTACCTCAGGCCAGAGAACAGAACTAAGCCATCTGACCCAGGCTCTCAGATGGAGAAAAGGAAAGTTCCTCACTGTCTACATGGGCAGCTGCTATGCTTTTACTACAGTGCGTGTCTACGGTTTGATCTGTAGAGGAAGAACGTTTCTCACCACTGGGAGAAGGACTTTAAAAACAATGAGAAAATCGTGGCCCTCATGAAGGCTATTTGGCTTCCCCTATGAGTTGGTCTCCTCCACTGCCAAAGACATCAAAAAGATAACTTCCCTGAGGCAAGAGAAACTGGGTTGTTGATCTAGCTGCCTGACAGGCAAGTGGCTCTAAACAAGTGGGGCCTCTTGATATTCTGATGACACACCCCACTCCAGTGCTGCCTGTGACTCCTGTACAACCAAGGGGAGATAGAGGATGAAAAAAAATACAGTTGGAACCCGCAGGTTGATGGAGGACACCAGTGGGAAAGATCAAATGATGGAGCATTAAAATTAAGTTTTCATCAGGTCCGGGGCCCTTCTATCCCCTGCCCATTTTGTCCCCTCCTGAATCTTACATTTGATATGAATACAGACAGGGTCATGTCCAATTCCCAGTGCCCTCAGGCCTGTACTTGGGAATTGAGGAAGACAGATACTGGGAAGGCATTAGAATGTGACTACACACCAGCATCTCACATTCATCTGGACATGATGTCCGATTTAAAGGTTTGGTGCTATTGAAAAAAAAAGATGTGGGAGTTTGGCTTTTGAGATAAGAGTTTACAATTTTATGCACGCCCTGTGGTGGGCCCCCCTGAGTTGCCAAGAGCAAGGGAGTTTCCATTGCAAAAGTTGAGGTTGTGAAACAGAGGCTTCCTGGAAAATTCCTTAAGATTCTGGTTCTTTGGGAAACAGGGAAAACCTGGGGAATCAGACTTTAGTGCCACAGGAATAGATGCTAGGCAAAGATTTAAACTGCCTCTCAAGGTTCCCAGGCCTTTGGGGTCCCGCACATGCTGTGTCTGTCCTCACTGTACTCCTGGTTGGAGCTGGCATAGACACATCAGCCCTTATCACGGGAGATAAAAACCAAAACCAAAACCAAAACTATGGATCCAGGCTGATCCGGACCCAGAGGTATTAAACGTTTCTATTTCTGAATGAAAACCACAGTAGATTCCCTCAAAAAAGTTGTCCTCCTACAGAAACAGAGAGACTTACACTTACGTCTCATGGGATAAGGTGGACTATGTATGGCTTTGAGAGAAACCTGTTGTTTCTATGCTAATCGATTAGGAGTAAGAAGATATAATGACACAATTGGTACCAGGCTCTGTTCTGTTGGTCCTTCAGGCTAGCTACATTGTTACCAGCCCTGGCTGGACCTTTAATTCTTATTCTGCTTCAATTAACAGGAGGGCCGCTGCAGCCTAAGCTGCACAGGCCATTGTGTACCAGTTTGGCAAAACTAGTGTAGTGGTTCTTGGGAGCAACTGAACCTCTTTATAGCATGGTGAGCCCATGACTTGACCCATTCACGAAAACCAGGTCCCTAGACCTTAGCATAACTGACTCACGATTGAAGGACCATTCGGACTGTAAAACTCAGCTTGTAGAGAGGACCCCCCCCCCCACACACACACACAAACAAAAGCAAAGACCGAACCCATCAAAGTCCATAGTTCTGGGAAAGTCTCTAAAGTTTTGCTTCTTGGTTTCTGCAGTTCTGTGTCTGGCTAATTGCTCTTGTTAATTGAACTACGCCAACCTAAGATACATTGTACTCATCCTGAGAAAGGCTCAGGTCTACACTGGGATCCTGAACACCCAGTGTGATAGCGGGCTGGCTAAGAAAGTGTCTATTTGCTTAAACCCGTGTCTGAGTAGTCTTCTCTGGTGGAGACCCCACCACAGTGCACAGCACAGTGCCTCTAGCGCCCCAGCTTTGAGTCAGAGTATATGCATAGTAAGTCCCAAGCTGTCACTTTCCACTTTCCTGAGTAATTTTCTGCAGCCACCATTTTCTAAAGCAACATGACCCACTGTGAAGGCCTCATGCCCTTTCTAGTTTCCTCATGGTACCATTCCCCTCGCTCAGGAAATCCTCAGTGTGTGGGAATCCAAGGACAAAGTACACACGATGTGGCTGTAGTCGAGACTGGATGTCTGTGCTTAACTTAGTAACATTTTCCATGTGCAGCTAGGGTCTGTGATGAGATCCAGGGCCTTGTGGATTCCGGGCCAGTGTTACACTCCAGCCCTTGGTTTTTGGAGATAGGACCTCCCTACACAGCCTGGGCTAGCCTCAAACTTTTGTGTTAACCCACATTTCTTGGATGGTGCTCCTGCTGCAGCCACTTCCTTTTGTCCTTCTCTTCCAACTTCTCCCTTCCTCCTCTTTTATTTCTTTGACACTGTAAGACTGGCCTCAGACTTGTGGTCCTCTTACCTCTGCCTTCTGAGGGCTGGGATTACAGATGCATACTACCACATCTGGATTATTATTGGTTTGTTTTATTTTAGGCAGAGTTTCACGATGTAGCCCAGGTTGGCTTGGAATTCAGTATGTAGCCCAGGCTAACATTGAATTTATGACAATTTCTCCCTCAGCTGAGCTCCCATGCTGGGCTTTTTCTGGCGTCTTGCCAGTTCTCCATTCTCCCATTCTCTACACAGTCCAAGTTTCTTTGCGACACCATCCAGTCTGACTCTCCACGGTCACATTCACCGAGAACTTGGCAGGAAACCATCTCTTAATCACGGCAAACTTTTTGCTCAGACATGCCCAGACTTTTCAACATCAACAAATGGACCTTCTCACATTTAAGAGGCAGAAAGCACTTGATGTAGGAGACATCTGGGTTGATTGAGCATGAACTCTCTCTCCCCTTCCCCCTGCCCTCCTCATTCCTTTCCTTCCCTTCCTATCCATTTCCCCTTCCCTTCTTCCTTCCTTCCAGTTTTTGTTCTTTCTGCCTATGTGTGCGTGTGCCTACATGTAGGTGTGCATGGGACGTGTACCCACTCCTGAATACGTGTGCTGAGGACAGAGGTCGGCACTGGACTGCCTCCTTTATTTCTCTTCACCTTATTTTTTGAAGCAGGGTCTTTCCCTGAACCTGGAACTCACCCTTCCACTGGCCGGTAAACCCCTGGGCTTTACCATTTCCCTGCTACAGCCCCTCGAGCGCTGGGGTTGCAGAAACATGCCACCATGCCTGGCTTTTGCCTGGGTCTCGGGGATCTGAACTCAGGCCATTTTGTTTGTTCTCTGTGGGACTTGGGACTTTCTTTTCTTTTGTGTGTGTGTGTGTGTGTGTGTGTGTGTGTGTGTGTGGTGTGAGTGTGTGTGTCTGTGTGTGTGTGTTTGTGTGGTGTCTGTGTGTGTGTGGTGTGGGGTATGTGTGTCTGTATGTGTGTGTGTGGTGTGTGTGTGTGTGTATGTATGTTTATGTGGTGTCTGTGTGGTGTATGTGTGTGTGGTGTCTGTGTGTCTGTGTGTGTGTGTTTGTGTGGTGTCTGTGTGTATGTGTATGTGTGTGTGGTGTCTGTGTGTGGTATGTGTCTGTTTATGTGGTGTCTGTGGGGTGTGTGTGTGTGTGTGTGTGTGTGTGTGTGTGTGTGTGTGACTTTCCCTGGAAGGAGAAAGGAAGGAGAAATCACATCCTTGAACTTGAACTCTTCAATGAAAAGGGAAGAGTGGCCAATTGTGGGGTGCACATCTTTAGTCCCAGTACTTGGAGGGCAGAGGCAGGTGGATCTCTGTGAGTTTGAGGAAAAGCTAGGGATAAACAGAGGAGTCCTGTCTTGAAAAACAAAACAAAACAAAACAAAACAAAACAAAACAAAACAAAACAGGATGTCGGGAGAGTTAACCTAGGATTAAAACTGTCCATGACTAAAGAGAGAATGGGCCCATAGCAGGTGTTCAACAGACACAGGCCAAATGAATAAGGCTGTGGCCAGTTAAATCAGAACCCATGAATCCATGTTTTTAGGGGATAAGGATTATGTTCAGCGGCAGAGTGCTTGCCTAGCATGGGAGAGGCTCTAGCTTAGAGCCCTAGTATTGCCTGGCCCAAGCAGCAGGGCCCATGCTTGCAAGGGCATTCTCTCTTATCTCTCTTCCTAGTTCAAAGATGAGCAGCTAAGGACAGAAAGAGTGAGAGGAAATGACGACTTCGAACAAGTGGAAGCCAGGACGCAGGTGTGCAGGAGGAGAATTGAATCTGAAAAGGTGGAAACCAGCCTACAGCCAGAGGGTTCTCACCACTGACCAGTGCAAAGTTTCAGGGTTCAGCAGATCCAAGAATCTTTCAGGGGAAAAGGCTGACAAGAGGCCAACAGATGGGAAGTCTGGGTGGGAAGACCTCAATGTGCTTTATCTTAGGTCTCTACCCTATGCAAGCAGGCAGTTCTTGCTGACACACTTTGGTAGAAGATGGGAACTCAATCCAGAAACCCTGGATTGAGGTCCCTAGCTACATCTGACAGACGGAGGTGGTAAAGTCCAGCACCCGAACCAGAGGAATAAAGTGAACGTCTACCAACTGATCACTGAGAGGCATCCTACTTCTTGATCCCTGGTCCCAGCTTGTTTCCTAAATGCAGGGAGCCCTGAGGAGAAAACCAGAGGGGATCTTGCTGGGGAAACTTACTGTCCCAAACAAAAGCTGCATACGCGCTCACTTTTGGGAGGTCCCCGAGACACCTCTAGATCACCCTATTAATGCTGTCTGCTAGGATCTAGCTATTTATAACCTCCATGAAGTTCAGTTGCAGTGTGGGATGGTGGCAGCACATGCCTTTAATCTCAGCACTCGGGAGGCAGAGACAGAGGAATCTCTGAGTTTGAGGCCAGCCTGGTCTACAGAGCTAGTTCCAGGGCAGCCTGCGCTACCCAGAGAAACCCTGTCTGGAGAAATAAAACAAACAAACAAACAAATGAAAACAAAACAGAGCAAAACAAAAAAGATAGAGAAGGAAAAAAAGAAAGAAAAGGAAGTTGTGAGACAGTGCGAGGAGGTGGGCATCTTGAGAGGTAATTGATTTATTTGTGCCTTTATTATGGGAGTGGGTTAGTTACTGCAGACGTGAGAAAAGGATATCTTAGGCCTATTTTTTCCTTACTCTTGTGCTCTTGCTTGCCATCCCACCATGTTACGATAGCAAAGCCTGCTCTCTCCTCACCAGAGCCATATTCCGGGGTGTCCCAGTCTCCAGACCATGAGCAAAATAAAGTCCCGTTGTTTGTAAATTACCCAACCTATGGCACTGTTGTACTGTTTCCAAACCCATCATTTGACGGATTTTAGCCATTCCTGTAGAACTTTGAATCAGCAGCTTCGTGTTCCAATCTTAAATACAAACGCTCAGGCAAGCATTATTTAGACGTTGCAAGGAAGTCTCTCAGATACAGATCAGAGTTGGAGACAGGCAAGCACGAAAGGGACTTGGGCAAAACAGCGATAATGCGGAAAGCAGAAGAAACACTCAAGACTAATCCCCACGAGAGGGGAACAAGTAGATGTTGCACATGTACGGTAAGAACCACATATTTAGAAAGAATGAGTCCTTATGAAGAAATCATCAACCAAAAAATTTGAAAATAAATATGAAGAAATTGGGGCTAGAAGTGTAGTTCAGCGAAGAATGTGTGTCAGCTTGTGTGAGTTCTGGGTCAGTTCCTGGTATCAGAGAAAAGAAAGACAAAGAAAAATACTAGCAAGTGTAGCAAAGAGACAAGGAGATGAAAAACAGAACAGAACAGAGAGCTAAACTAGAGAACCAGTCCATTACATATGATTGCCAAAGCACAGGAGAGATTGGTGGCCCACAACCACCTGTAACTACAGCTTCAGGTGATCCAATGTCTTCTTCTGGCTTCCATTGGCACTTGCGTGCGCGCGCGCGCGCGCGCACACACACACACACACACACACACACACACACACATACACACACACATACACACACACATACACACACACGTGCGCGTGCACGTGCGCGCAAGAACATTCTCAGAATTAAAGGACTAAGTTAAAAGTATTTTGATTTAGGGGCTGGGGATTTAGCTCAGTGGTAGAGCGCTTACCTAGGAAGCGCAAGGCCCTGGGTTCGGTCCCCAGCTCCGAAAAAAAAGAACCAAAAAAAAAAAAAAAGTATTTTGATTTAAAGACCTTCCCACCCCTGTCCCCCATGAGTAAAGAGCCATCTGTATCATAGCACATCAAATGAAAGTTCAGAATGCTGGAATAAGGAAAATATTTACGAAATCCTAAATAGGAAAATGGAAGAATGAGGATGTTAGGACTTTTAAAGAACACTAGAGATAGGAGACAATGTCATCAACATTCTGGAAGAATATGATTTCAAAGCTACATTATTATACCCAGATAAACTGTCTGCTGGTGGTGAGGGTCGAACTAAGCCGCTTAGGCTGTCTAGAACTTAACATATCCTTTCTAAGGAGCCATTGTTGGAGAATGACTCCTGGGAAGCCAACGAGCTGAAGAAAATAAACGTAACTAACATATACCATGTGCTCAGAATGTTTTCAAGTCCTAACTGTAAATAATAAATATTGTTTTTTTAAAATTGATAATGGGAGAATGAGTGAGGGGGACTATGGGTGGTGAAGGTCTTACAACTGGAGCCAGCACCCACCCTCTATAGCTGGAAATTTAGAGGAAAATGAGACAAATATTCAGAACTGCATCGAAGAATAAGCCTGTCATTTGTCCGTATGACGGTAAACACCAGAAGAGACAGCTAAGCTGTAAATGATTGCCCTTGGCTGAGCAACAGATTCTCATTACAATCTTCGGAGCGCTCTCTGTTTGTTTGTTTCTTTTTTTTTTTTTTTCAAATTCGTCTTCCTTTCCCATCTCCCTCCATAAAAGGAACTGGATCTAGGGTCTTGGCAAGTACTTTACTAATGAACTGTATCCCTAGCCCTTTAGAAAAAAAAATTAAAAAGTCTTTAAGGTTTATAAGATTCATAACCTAGGCACTCAGAAGGTGAAGGCAGGAGGACTGTGAGTTCAAAGATAGCCTGTGTGACTTACTTTTTGTTTTTGAGTCAATGTAGCCCAAGCTGGCTGTGAACTTGTTCTATATAGCTCAGGCTGGCCCTGAACTTCTTATCTTCTTGCCCTAGCCTTTTAGGTTTTGGTATAGCATGCTTGAACCAACACATCTGGCTGAGATTCTGACTTTAAAAAAATTATATGCACATCTTAAATAAAATTTAACTCAAAAGATAACATAAACTGTGACTTAAAAGCACTATTTTGAATAATGCCCTTGCTGTGATATTGTGGCCTCTCTTCCCAGGTGAACTTGGTTTTCACTTGATACTTCTGAGGGAGAGCATTCGTCATGAATTACATTCAGTTTCCTAATTCGGTAAAGCAGGCACTCAACGAGATCTAGAGAGGGTGAGATCCTGGGCCTTGGACAAGATTGTAGAGCAGCAATAATTACCTGTCTCTTTGTAAGCTCTTAAAACTCAGGCTCTGCCCGGCAGCCTTCTCTCAGAGCTTGGTGGGTCCTGGGGGCGGGTAGGATGCTGTGTTCTGAGGCCCCAGGACCTCTGACTTGGACACTTTCTCTCTTCTTTACATGGGTGACTCAGAGCAGAGCTATGCCCACCGCCCGTGAGAGGCTCTCTCCCCAGAGCCCCTCAGTTCTCCACCCCCTTGCCCAGCTCACGGTGACAGAGTCGCCTTCACAGCCTGGGGACGGCTCCAGATCAAAGTCCTGGAAGATCAGTCTCACGGCAAACCCCTCCGGGGCCTCGATGTCAGCATGGCTCTCCTGGCCTTTGATATATGGCTCTGGGTATCCGGGGGATGTCAGTTGCTGAGGAAACTGCTGGGCTAAAAGCACAGAGGCCTGTGTGGGGCAAGTATGGAGGATTCCCCAAAGGAGCAACCAGCACCTGTGTGTGAGTAGGGAGACAGGGTGAGGTCATACTGCTCTGCCAGAAGCTGTGTATATGCTGTGTGGTGACAAGTGACGGTAAGGGCCCAACAGTTGTGTCAGCGGCCGAGTGCTGGACACTTCAGAATACCACCTTCCTCACTCGAGGCTGTGTGGGTTCCTGTCTAGATTCCTCTGTAGCCCGATCTCCAACACTAGAGGGTTTCTATTTTATGAAGACATTGCTATGGCTCCTTTGCCCCTTGTGAGTTTAACCCAGGTAGCTTCCTGCCTCAGCCATTCCTAACCCCATCCTGGAGTACAAGTTAAGGGCATTGAAATATGATTCCTGGCTCAGAGCACTGAAAAGACCAAGTGCAAGCAAATTCAGTTAGTTCCCTCTGGGTCATCTGTCTTACCCTCCCTCCCACCCCCGTGTGTGTGTGTGTGTGTGTGTGTGTGTGTGTGTGTGTGTGTGTGTGTGTGTGTGTGTGTGGTGTACTTATGTAACCTTGTGTCGTCATGCCTTCCTCTCTCCCAGACCCTTGCTTTCTCCAGGACCCTCTACAGTGCAAACTCACATCTTGCCCACGCAGCTTGTGTTGGGAGAACTCCATAGGTTGTTCTCCAGCTCTGGGACCAGGCCTCTGGACCCTGACATCTGGAACTGGCTAGGGTGCGTAGCCCAGGCCAGGGAGTAGGAGGTGGGGCTAAAGGAGGCCCTTTGGGGGAGAGGCAGAAGTTACTGGAAATGAGTTAAGAGACTCTGGGTTCAGGTCTGCCACCTGCTGGCAGACCCAGGAATAGCTCTCACCGTAATTGAACCGAAAGACCTTCAAAACTCTGCTGGAGGCAGAGCGTGTACACACATACACATATGTACACATGATCTTTGACTCGTGCTTCTTTTTAAAAATACAGTCTTACAAAACCTGGGCTGGCCTCGACCTTGATAGTGGTTTCTGCCTCCTCCCCAGCATTAGAATTACAGCTCTGTCCCACCACACTTAGATCTTGGTTGTGTTTTCAAAACAGGGTCTCACTTTGTAGCCCAGGCTGTCTTAGAACTCACTCTGCAGTCCAGAGTGGGCCTCAAAACATGGCAATCCTGCCACCTTAGCCTCCATAGGGCTGAGATTACAGGACTTGCATACCCGCTCTTCTGGAATATTATTTACTATATGTTTGTATCGTGGCTTGTATGATGCTCCCTAAGACTGTTCTTCTGCCTTTAATGAGCTCAGTTGTCCTTCCCCATAATTTACAGCACCGGTCTGCCTCTTGGAGAACTTGAAGTTTGTGACTCAAGAACCTGAGCCTTCCTTTCCTCTCCTCCTTGGTTAAGAATGGGTTAGTTCGGGGGCTGGAGAGATGGCTCAGTGGTTAAGAGCACTGACTGGTCCTCCAGAGGTCCTGAGTTCAATTCCTAGCAACTACATGGTGGCTCAGAACCATCTGTAATGGGATGCCCTCTTCTGGTGTGTCTGAAGACAGTGACAGTGTACTCACATACATAAAATAAATAAAATTAAAAAACAAAAGAGTGGGTGAGTTCATGCACTTAGTCATTTCAATCCCTACCACAACATCTGGAGACTCCTCAGGTAGCCGGGCTGGGGCTGAGGTGTAGCTCAGGTATCTCTGAATCCCTCAGGACTCACCTCAGTGTCAACTCAAGCTGTGAGGCTAATACCAGGAGCCACAGCTTGAGTGAGAGGATTTCTCCCTGTACCCACCACACAGAGGTGGGTGTGGGGGGTTAGGGAACACGTGTAGAGGTGATTGTGGGAGGGTTAGGGAGCACGTGCAGGGGTGGGTGTGGGAGGGTTAGGGAGCACATGTAGGGGTGGGTGTGGGAGGGTTAGGGAGCACGTGCAGGGGTGGGAGTGGGAGGGTTAGGGAGCACATGCAGGGGTGGGTGTGGGGGGTTAGGGAGCACGTGCAGGGGTGGGTGTGGGAGGGTTAGGGAGCACGTGCAGGGGTGGGTGTGGGGGGTTAGGGAGCACGTGCAGGGGTGGGTGTGGGAGGGTTAGGGAGCACGTGCAGGGGTGGGTGTGGGAGGGTTAGGGAGCACGTGCAGGGGTGATTGTGGGAGGGTTAGGGAGCACGTGCAGGGGTGGGTGTGGGACGGTTAGGGAGCACGTGCAGGGGTGGGTGTGGGACGGTTAGGGAGCACATGCGGGAGTGGGTGTGGGAGGGTTAGGGAGCACGTGCAGGGGTGGGTGTGGGGGGTTAGGGAGCACGTGCGGGGGTGGGTGTGGGAGGGTTAGGGAGCACATTCGGGGGTGGGTGTGGGAGGGTTAGGGAGCACGTGCAGGGGTGGGTCGTCCAGTTCTTAGGTGGCAGGTGTGCAGGAGGATTTTCATCTAGACTCACACACCAATCTGAGAAGAGTCGTTTTCTTCTTCCGTGTTGCATGTGGTTGTGTAACTTCTCGCAGAGTATTGTGGTGGTTTGAAGGAGGATGGTCCCTTCTTAGTGAAAGAGATTGTGGCCTTGTTGGAGGAGGTGCGTCACTGGGCGTGGTCTGTGAGGTTTTAAAAGCCCACATTAGGCCCAGTCTAGATTTCTCTCTGCAGAAGTTGACGTCTTTGCCTGGCACTTGTGGTGCACATGTGAGACCTCAGGTACTGCTCCAGCACCATGTCTGTCTGCCTGCCACCATGCTCCCCTCCATGGTGATAATGGACTAACCTCTAAAACTGTAAGCCAGCCCCCAGTTCAATACCTTCTTCTATAAACTGCCTTGGTCACGGTGTCTCTTCATTGCAATAGAACAGCGACTAAGATAAATACATTTGGGGGTCTTTGGTTTCTGCAGACTTAAAAAGATTAGGAGAGCCAGGCAGTGGTGGCACACCCCTTTAATTCTAGCACTTGGGAGGCAGAGACAGGTAGATGTCTCTGAGTCCGAGGCCAGGCTGGTTTACAGAGTGAATTCAAGAAAGCCAGGGCTACCCAGTGAATTGCAAAACCAAAGCAAAACAACAGAATGAGAAGAGCTCTGGTCCATGCCTTGGAGAAAATACTGGAGAGTAAGGGTCAGGGCACATGAAAATTTCCAAGTCATGATATGAAGACACAATCTACTCCGTGGCAGGTCCTAACCCCACACACTCCTGGGGATGGTCCCCCCACCCCCCAGGTTCGAGTAGAAGCCAAGGTTTTGCACTTTCTAAGCAAACACCTTACTATTGAGTTGTATCACCAGCACCTTTCTGTTTGTTTTGAGATAGAACCTCAGTTTGTAGCCCAGGCTAGCTGTGGCCTCTCAGCCTTACAAGTGCTAGGATTATAAGCAGGCACCTGGTCTATAGCAATCTTGGGAGGAGTGGACCCCTCTGACTGGGCTCCCAGGGACCACTGAAACCTGTTTCCTCGTCTAACTACTAAGGTCACACAGAGCTCCTGGGAAGTCAGAGGTCACTCATGTCCACAGGGTGGGCAGTCATTTTAATCCATGGCCAACTTGTCAGGAAGGAAGCAACTATGACTCAGCTAAGGTGACGAATCCTGCCACAGCTGGCACTGTCTTTTTATTCTTGACAGTCTGCAGGGGCCGGTCTGCACTCTACTTCCGAGCTCTGGCATTCATTAAGAGAGGCAGGAACCTGAACCTGAGTGCCCAGGCTAGCCCCCTGACAAACTGTCCCTGGAGATCTTCTGCAGGACAGAAAGGGAGAGACTTTAAAAAAGGAGACTCCTAGGTAGAAGCCAGGACCACAACTCTGTCTTGCATGGAACTAGGTGGGTATTTGGGGCATACTGTTCTGGTTTAAACAGGACTAAGGGCTATCCTGGGACAAGGGGCTTTCGATTTTGTTTTGTTTTGTTTTGAGACAAGAGTTTTTCTGTGTAACCCTCACTGTCCTGGAACCCACTTTGTAGACCAGGCTGGCCTCCAACTCACGGGGATCCACCTGCCTCTGTCTCCTAAGCTCTGGGATTGAAGGTGTTCACTGCCACGCCCGGTTCAGGGCTTTCACTTTTAAAACAGAAGAAGTTCTGGAGAAATCAGAATGGATGCTCATCCTACATGGCCCGGAGCTGAGTACTGGGAGGAAGCTGGTTGAAAAGACATGGGGAGACAGAGGAGAAAAAGACAGAAGTCCAGCTGACACATGCTGGGCCCTGTGGGGGGGGGTCTAACTCGAGTATGAGGGTCCACTTTACTCCCACTCCAGTGTGAAGGCCAGTTTGTATTTGGGTAAAGAGGAGGAAGCCCCAGGGACTCAGAACTGGAGAGGGAGAATGATGGCTGTGTGTGGAGCTGGTGACCACAGGTCCTATGGTCTGAGGATGGGCAGCCAAGTTCCTGACCTGTTTTTATCACTGCTTCAGTGCTGACACTGTGGGGTGGGGTCACTCCTGCCCATGGATGGGAGTGGAGAAGGTCAGTGTGGCCTCCAGAGCTAGGGGTGGGGGGAGCAAATCTGAGGTAAGTAGCCCTTTGCTTCCTGAGTTTACTTTCCTTCACCACTAGAGCCTTTTAACTTTCTTTTGTACACAAGGTCTTTCATAGTCCAGGTTAGTCCCACTTTCTAAGTGCTAGCATTAACTGGCGTGTACCCACATGCTCAGTGTATGTGGTGCTGGGGACTGAATTCATAGCCTTGTGTATGCTAGGTCAGTACTTTACCAACTGAGCTACTACATCCCTGGCTCATCCGAGGCTTACCCGATGCCTCCACTGTGGAATGTGATTGATCTCATTGTGAGATAAAATGATCACGTCTCTAAGTTGTTTTTACCAGATATTCTAGCAGAACAAGGAAGAAATAACTAATGTATAACCCCAAGTTACTCAAAATGTAAGGTGTGGAAGAGTGAACTTCAATTGCGAAAATGCCCCTACCAGGTCCTCCTGTTGGCAAGACAGCCTTACATTTTCTTGATGATGATTGATGTGGGTGGGACTGCCAGCTGTGGCAGTGACACCAATGGACGGGTGGTCCTGGGTGCTTAAAAAATCAGACTGAGCTAGCCAGTAAGCAGCACTCCTCCGTGGCTTCTGCATCAGATTCTGCCTGATTCCCTTCCCTGACTTCCTTCAATGATGGAAGGCCTAAGCAAGATAAAGCCTTTCTTCTCTAAGTTGCTTACAGTCATTGTGTTTCCTCACAGCAATAGACAGCTGACTAAGACACAGAGACAGTCTTTCAAGTGACAAAGATGTTGGAAACAATGAAGAAGAATTTCAGCATATAAGGCTGCAAGGAAAACTACATTTACAGTAAGGAGAAAAGATGAAAATAGTATAAGAGGAAATTAAAACTCTAACAGTAACCAAAATGAGATCAGAAGACAGGCCCACTGCTGCTGTGGGCCTTCATCATTGACAACCATCGAGTGACCAACAATCATCACATGACCAATAACCATCACATGACCAACAACCATCACATGACCAATAATCATCACATGACCGAGTAGATGATTTCTCCAGAGGACACACACCAACCAGGGGCGCTTGGATTTACCTAACTTAGAAGAGTTGACTTGTTTGGTAAGTCAAGTCTCCCCGGGTACTGTAAAGAGTGGCACATTGTTCACTTTTGCAGTTGTTTGTTTGATTTGGTTTTGAGACAGAGTGTCCTATAACCCAGGCTGGCCTTGAACTGGCTATATAGCTGTCTTAGCTAATTTCCCTGTTTTAAAATACCCCAACAAAAGCATTTTAGGAAAGAAGCGTTTACTTTGGTTCAAGGAAACAGACCCTCTGGATAAGAAAGTCAAGACAGCAAGCCTGTGGCAGCAGGTCTCATCATATACACAATCGGGAAGCAGAGTGCATCAAATGCTAGTGTTCAGCTAACTTTCTCCTTTTTATACAGTCTATACCAGAGTCCATTTTTAGGGTGGGTCTGTGTTGATTTTCTACTATGATAAGATACCATAACCAAGGCAACTTACAAGAGAAAGTTGGGGCTTGCAGTTTCAGAGGGTCTAGGTCCGTGACCGCCATGGCATGAGCATGGCATCAGGTAGGCAGGCATGGTGTTGGAGCAGTAGCTGATGGCTCCTGTTCTGAGACACAACCTCAAGGCAGAGAGAGATAACCGGGAGTAGAACGAGCTTTCGATATCTCCAAGCCTGCCCCCAGTGACACATCTCTTCCAACAAGACCACACCTCCTGATCCTTCCCAAACAGTTCTACCACCTGTGATCAAGTATTCAAATATATGTCGATAGAGGTCATTCTCATTCAAACCCCACAATGTTTCCTCACTTTAGTCAGCCTAAATTACATAATCCCTCACAGGTATGGCCAGAGACTAAATATCCGCCACAGGTATGTCGAGAGGCTTGCCTCCCAGGTGACTCCAGAGCTCAAGTTGACAATTGAGAGTAACTACCACAGTAGCCCAGGAGGACAATCCTCCTGCCTCCTCTCACCAAGTGCTACAATTACAGGCATAGACCACAATGCCAAGGCACAGATGTTCTCTAAAAAGCCTGCCTATCAAGATAAGGAGATTAGTTGCTCCCTGTCAGGAAGGACTGATGACCTGACTGCTATAGATGCTCCAAGCAGACCATTTGGGAGCGGGGAGCACACAGTAAATAAATCACACCCTTCAGGTCACGTGAGACTATATTAAATGGTCTCTTGAATCTATTTTTCCACAGTTGTGTTGCACAAGCTTACTCCTTTTCCCCTCTGAGCTTTTCTATTAAACTTTCAAATTCTAAACAAACTACAATGCAATTTGGGAGTTGTCTGGCATCGGGATGGATATTAATAGAAAATCTGTATGTTTCAACTCCCCCACCCATAAAATAAGAAGCGTACCGTTAGTGTTCTGCGTAAAGCTGTGCTGTGAAAAAGCAAGCCCCACTTAAATTCTAGTACTAAAGAAGGAAATACATGAAGTGTACGAATCAGACGGGTGTCACAAGCTGAGCAAGCCCTAGTCCTCTGCTCCTACATTCTAGGCAAATCTTACAAAGGAAAACATTTAATTGGGGCTGACTTATAGTCAGTGAAGGTCTAGTCCTTTATCATCACGGTAGGAAGCTTGGTAGCATGACTTGGTGATGGAGAAGGAAACGAGAGTTCTACATCTTGATTAGCAGAGAGTCGAAGGAGACTGACTGTACCAGCGGACATAGCTTGAGTATAGGAGAGCTCAAATCCTACCCACACTTCTTCCAACAAGGCCACACTTCCTAATGACGCCACTCCCTAGAGCCAAGCATTCCAACACACGTGTCTATGGGAGCCATACTATTCAATGCACCATACACGGTCTCACGATTTAGCTCTGTTTGGCCTAGAACTCAATATGTAGACCAGGTTAATCTGAAACTCAGAGATCTACCTGACTCTGCCTCCCAAGACTTAGAGCTAAAGTGTGTGCCATCGGTCAGCTTGCCTGGTTGTTGTTGGTTTATTTTTAATTTAAACATGTTTTAGATAGGGTCATATTACAGTTCAGGCTTGTGGCCTTGAATTCTTTATGTTCTACCATTCACAGCCCGAGTGTTGGAATTGTAAGTCATGGAATTATGCTACCAAGACCATTTTTGTTGCTTTTGGCTTCCGAGACAGGGTCTCACTATGTAATTCTTGATCCTCCTGCCTCAGTTCCCTAAATATTGGGACCAAATGAATGAATGAATGAGTGAGTGAATTAACAAAGCAGCTAGAGAAACACGACACACTGCATACAATGTCAATGTTTTATTCTCTGAACAATCTAGAGCAGAAACATCATCTTTTTTTTTTTCTTTTTTCTTTTTTTCGGAGCTGGGGACTGAACCCAGGGCCTTGCGCTTGCTAGGCAAGTGCTCTACCACTGAGCTAAATCCCCAACCCCAGAAACATCATCTTTATGATGCTACAGAAAGAGCTAGTGATGTAAAAGGCACCTGTAATCTAAGCCCTTGGCAGACTGTGGAGGGGAATCATGAGTGTGAGGCCAGCCTGAGTCAATCCTGAGACCATCTGAAAAAGAAAAAAAATCTTCCAGGACTCAGATGAACTAGGACGATGTTGTCACCAGCAGACCTGCACCATGAGACAGAATTGCTGAGAAAATATCCTTAGAGAGGAAGGGTAATGAGAGCGGCCCAAGAGCAGAGAGAGGCTGTGGGTTTGTGGGTAAGATCAGATCCTCCAATGCTAGGTGGTTGTGGGCCACCTGGAGTGAGTGCTGCGACAGGAACAAGATCCTCTGAATGCAGCAAGCATTCTTAACTATCTCTCCAGCCCCAACCTCCACCACCTCCTCCTCCTCCTCCTCCTCCTACTCCTCCTCCTCCTCTTCCTCCTCCTCCTCCTCCTCTTCTAGATTTATTTATTTATTTGAGTACACTGTCACTGTCTTCAGACACACCAGAAGAGGGTGTCAGATCCCATTACAGATGGTTGTGAGCCGCCATGTGGGTGGTGGGAATTGAACTTGGGACCTCTGGAAGAACAGTCCGTGCTCCTAACCACTGAGCCATCTCTCAAGCACCCGTGCTTTTCTTCTTAATGTCTTTAAAATGCTTATATCCGCCTAGAGCAAAGCTGTGCCACTATGTTGTATGGTTATGACTAAGTAGACATAACCTTTGAAGACTTGGGGGTTAAGGAAGTATACTGTAATCCTTGCTCAGTGGTTCTCCAAAGAGCCATGTCTTTCCATATGTAGTTGGGGAAGCCTTAGGGGTTCTTTAGAACCTTTCTCTGGGTCAAAATGACTTCCACAAAAACCTCAAGATGTTATTTGCTTCTCTCTTATGTCCTCCTAAGTGTTCAGTGGACCGCATCCAAGGCCACAGGATGTGGGGTGACTCACCCCTGATAACCGGAGGAATGTGCATATTTTTTTGGATTTTAAAATTTTCCATTGGCATTTGCAGCCCAATGGCTATGAATTCATAGGATTTACATAAGCAAAAGCTCTTCGGGGTTCTCAAGGACTTGTAAGGTGTGAAGTCTGAGATTAGCTGCTTAACACCAACAGGGGACCAGGAGGGGGAAGGGAGGGAGAGACACAAAGTTAAAAGGATGATACACAGTCAAAGAGGACTTCTGAACCCCGGCCTTGTTTAGTCTGAGGGACTCGTTTCTGACAGAGGGAACATGTCATGATTCTTCTTGCTCTGTGGGTATCGCCTGGCACAAATGAACTTTAGGAAGGTATGAAGGTTGGGTTTACAGGAAGAGCAGAGCAGGCATGGAGGCAGGGTGGCTTGGTCTGTAGAGTGGACCAGAAAGATGGTAGGGGAATTTGAGGACTCAATGGTTTTTACTCTTATGCCTTTTACTCTGTCCAGGCCCCCCGGTCCTTAGGAAAGTGTCTTCCACATCCAGGGTGGGTCTTAACCTCTTTATCACACCCGGAGGCACATCTCCATGAGAGTCACCTAAGAGACGAAGCTCTGGGCACTGGGACATCTGTAAGGGGTTATCTCGGTCCAGTGTCTAAGACACGA
Source organism: Rattus norvegicus (assembly GCF_021556685.1). Classification (NCBI taxonomy): domain Eukaryota; kingdom Metazoa; phylum Chordata; class Mammalia; order Rodentia; family Muridae; genus Rattus; species Rattus norvegicus. The sequence goes on along the minus strand of NC_141537.1, from coordinate 159,405,067 downwards.
GGGGCAGCCATCTTCAACCCAAGACAAGGTCCTCACTAGAACCTGAGATTAGATTGAGACCCTGACCAGGGACCTCACATCCATGGAGGAACTAGGAAAAGTGAGTTTCTGTTAAGTCTGTGATACTTTGTCATAACAGTTCAGTGGGGTGGATGCATGGTTGACCTACTGGGCTGTTTTCCTCTGAACCGTTCAGCTTGTTCCATAGATTTTTAATTTTGGCCATCTATCCAGTTTTGTAAATTACATACAACATGAAGTTTTGGGTAAAAGAAACTCCTACAAGGAATTTTCTTGGTTACATTAATCGATGTGGGAAGATCCATCTCATTGATTGACTGATTGATTGATTGACGGGTCTCACTGCTAATCCCCAGCTTTCCTAGAACTCACTGTGTAGACCAGGTTGGCCTCGAACTCACAGAGATCCATCTGCCTTTGCTTCTGAGTGCTGGGATTAAATGCGTGTGTTGCCCGTCTTGGCTGTGGGCAGGACCGTTCCCTGGGTATGGGTTCTGGGCTGTAGAATAAGGAGGCCAGCTTGTGAGGACTTCGTTGTTCTGCTTCCTGACTGCAGATAGGATGTGAATAGCTGCTTCCAGCCCCTGCTGCCTCGACCTCCCTGCTTTGATGGGCTGCAGCCTTCAACTGTGAGTCAGGATAACTCCTTAGGTTGCTTCTGTTGGGAGGTTTGTCACAGCTGCAGGGAGACGCTCTCCCATGTAACTCTAAATCCAGTAAGGGTCACAAGGAAGATGAATTGTCACAGCCACTGGACTACCCTGACTTGCTGGGGACCGACTGGTCTCCCGGGACAGAATCCTTCCAAAGGGCTCGGGCTCAGGAAATCTGGGAGGGGTCATCTCAGTCTAACACACCCCCTGATGTGTTGGATAGCAGTCCTGTGTAACAATCCTGGTGTGTTTCCCTCATCCAAATGCCAGCCACTAAAGAGCACAAAGTGCTCTTGACCTGAGCTCACACAGATTCTTGGCAAAAAGGAAGCCCGCCAGGCATGGGGGTGGGGGGAGAGGGGAGTTCAGGCCTGTGGAGTATAAAATTGTGAATACACTATGTTCTCAAATGTAGGCAACACTCACGAGACAAACTGAAGTAGTTGTGTCATGGCAGGGTTTATACATGAAGGAAGCCTTTAAAGCGAAATTTCCATAATGCTGACTCACTCAGTAAAGTAAGTTTGAAGCTATATTTAAGTATTTTATATACATAAATATTTAAAGTCATAACTGTAGACAAAGGGGTGTGGACAAACGTCTGTGATTTTTAGAACATGGGAGGCCATAGCAGCAGGATTGTGAGTTTGAGGCTAGCCTGGGTTACCCAGGGAGACTAGAGCTCAAAGAGCCAAACAAAGCAAAAACAAAAACAAAACAAGAAAACGGGTGGGAAGACGGTTAAGCAAGTAAAAGCACTAGCTAGCCACATACAAGCCCCAATGACACGAATTCATCTTCCAGAGCCCATGCGACACGTATCTGTAATCGCAGTGTCTCCACAGTGAGAGGACAGATGGAACTCATGGGCAGGCCAGCCTGGAGCACGCACACAGCAGTAAAAGCAAAAGGCCCTGCTTCGACCAGGTGGAGGGTGAGGACCCACTATGGGTTCACCCTGGTTCACGTATGTGTGTGTGTGTATGTGCACCCCACCCCCAAATATATGAATATATTTAAAATTCCACAGGAGGAAGACAGAACACCATACATCATTGTGACTGGATAATGGTCCCGTCTAACTGAGGTGAGGAGGAAGTCAGGAATTTCTTTTTTCCCTCATTTGGTAGCCCAGGCTAGCTTCAAAGTTACCCAGGTGCCGAGACCACTAATGAGGGACTTAAAAAATTAAGAAATTATTCTATATGCATGAATGTTTTGTCTGTGTGTACAACACATACGTATGCATCTGATACTTCGGGTGGTTAAAAAAGGGTGTCAGATACCATGGAGCTGGAGTTATGGAGCACCGTGTCTGCAAAAGCAGCAAGTGCCCTTAACCGGCGAGTCAGATCTCTGGTCACAAGGAACTTTTCCACCTTAGATATAATCTTGGGGAACCGAGTGTGTCAGGACAGTGGGCTCCAGAGACCAGGGATATGTCTGACAACAAACTGATATCCCCCTACCTCTGATGCTTCCTCTCACCTTCTAAGTTTGTATCTGGGTCCATTGGCTTTTGTTTCTCATTAACTAAGAAGGGCAAAGGGCAGGGGCAGGAGAGGAGGACAGGTCGAAAGCAGAGAGGGTGCTGTGTGGGTGTAAGTCCAGGAAGGGCAGAAACACATTCGAGTTTCAGCTTTGATTTTACTTTAAAAACCATGTTGGTGCTGCCACCTCCTGTTCCATGAGGGGATGGCCCAGGAGAAAGGGTTTCCTGTAGCTTTCACTGGGAGAGGAGTTTCTAGCTCTGTCCAGTTCAAAGGGCCAAAAGAGTGACTGGGTGGAGGGGCCTAAGGCAGTGTCCACTCCATCCCTACCTTTGATTTATTTATTTATTTATTTTTTGGCAACGTGTGTGTGTGTGTGTGCATGCGTGCGTGCGTGCGCGCGCGTGTGTGTGTGTGTGTGTGTGTGTGTGTACACGCGCACACGCGTACGCCTGAGACTCATGCCACATAGCATGTGTGGAAATCAGAAAACAACTTGAGGCGGTAACTTCTTTCTTTCTACCATGCGGGTCCTGATATCACACGCAAGCCATCAGGCATGGAGGCGAAAGCCCTTACTCGGCTGAGCCGTCTAACCAGCTCAGTCTGGCTTTACTTCCCAAGCCTAACTCCGGGGCCAGGACCCTCTGGGGCTTCTGGGTCCAGGACTAGGGTTGAAGTGAGATCCAGGATAACATCAGGGACTTAGGTGGCTGGAGTCAATCTGTGAGCCTGGGCTTCTGTTCTGTACCGGCATTAGGGGTGTGAGCAGGCCAGGGCATGGGAGACAGGTTGGCTCTGAGGACTTGTTCCGCATGCTGTCTCCAATTATTGACTTAAGTCATGGACACTCAGAGGTGGGTCCAAATCAACCCCCTAAAATTCAACCATGAGTCTTAGCACTGGAGCCCACCCTCTGCCATTATCTGCCTAAAAGCTAATCGCACCCTTCCCACCTGAAACCTTCTCAGTGCACGGGCCCTCTGAGCGGCTTGTCTGTCTGTCCTGAGTGGTTCTTCCTCAGTAACTGTGTTCTCGTTTTCTTTCCTCAGCCTACTTCTGTTCTGTTTGGCTGCGCTCATGTGCGACACCCTCACTAATAATCTTATATTGTCTTTCTCACGACCCTTCACCCCACCCCCATTGCCATGTCCTTCTGTCACAAGAGGTAAAAAAACAAACAAACAAACAACAACAACAACAAAAAAAACAGCCCGCTACTGCTCTAAAGGCAGCGGCTCCAGGCCACATTCAACAGGCTCAGGCCAAGGCACCACGACTCAGAAGCTCTGGGACTGTCTCCAATGTGTGTTATACCTCCGTGCTACTGCTGTCCTCCTCCGTAGAACACAGAGCAATGAAGCTCACACTTAAGAGCTGTTGTGAGGATTAAATGAGTTAATAACCTAAATTATTTAGGAGGACGCCTGGTCCTTGGTGAACAATAAGCTTCATTACTAGTTTATGAAGATAAGAGAGAAAAATGGCTAGCTCAGTGGTTCCCAACCAGGAGCAGTACTGCACCATAGGGATATTTGAAGTTAGAGATTAAAAAAAAAAAAAAAAAAAGAGGCGGCGGATACTACTGCCACCTAGTGGTAGAGACTAGCGATGCACTCTACATTTGTGTCTTTGGTAATAGCTCAGAAATCGGGGTTATTGGGTAGTCAATTCCTTTTATTTTATATATAACCTTAGTAAATGACGGAAACTTGCTCCTCAGTTTCCTTAACTGTAAAATGGAGACAAAGAAAGGCATTTAGTCTCTCTCTCTCTCTCTCTCTCTCTCTCTCTCTCTCTCTCTCTCACACACACACACACACACACACACCGTCTGGGTCTAACATACTGGGGATGGCCCAAGTTCATTATGCAGCAAAGAATGATCTCGACTTGTGGCTCCCCTCACCCTACCTCTCAGATGTGCACCATTGGGCCTAGCTGTGACAGGGCTCTTTATAGCAGATTTCTTTTTCTTTTTTTTTCTTTTTTTCGGAGTTGGGGACTGAACCCAGGGTCTTGCGCTTGCTAGGCAAGCTCTCTACCACTGAGCTAAATCCCCAACCCCGACAGATTTCTTTTTATTTATGTGTGTGCGGTGGCGGTGGTGGGGGACAGCACAGGATCTCCTGGAGCTGCAGTCACAGGCAGTTATAAATAATTGGACATGGGTGGTGCTGAGAATTGAACTCTGGTCCCCTGGAAGACAACAGGGGCAGCAGGAGCTCTTAACCACTGAGCCACCTATCTAACCCCTGTGACGTGGTTCTTAAGGAGTAAATACCTGGCGAGTAGCATTCATGGCCAGGCACCGTTATTATTACTTCTCTCCTTACACTTATTCCTTTGGAAGGCCTGACTCAAGGTGGCCTTAGTTCCCCTGTGTTTATTGGACACTTGAGTATCTAAATGCATGATATCCACTTGTCCACTTGTCTGTCTTTCCCACAGGTCTGGGAGGTCCTTGAGGGAAGGACTTCATAGTTTTTGGCATCCTCAGAGCTAGTGCAGGCCCTGGCCTGTCAGCTCCGACTTCTGCCTTTGGGGTGGGTGTGGACCAGAGCAGGGAAGTGGGTACCAAGCATTGACCTTGTTGTTGAGGGAGGAAGAGAAGGTGGTGTGTGGGCAGGTCCAAGGTCTGAGGGTGGCAGTGGAGGTTAGTGATGCTGGTGTAATTATGCTCTGCCTGTGACTCTATAGTGCGAGTTCTAGCCAGCAGTCCATGCCTACCCATCGCCGTGTACCATTATAGTTTCGGTCTAGATGTTCCCCATAGGTTCATGTGTTTGAAAACATGGTCCTCCACGATGATACAGTCTGGGGAGACTGGGAAACCTTTGGAATGTGTGGTGTAGATTAGCTAGCGGAAGTGGGGCTGGTAAGGCTTAAAGATTATATCTGCTTTTCCATCTCCCAAGAAGTGAACAAGCCATGCCCCAAGCTCCCAACGCCATGGACTAAGCCATTCTAGTTCCTACGCCTTCCTTACCATTAACGGACTGATGTCCCTTGAACAACAAGCCAAAAGAAATTCTCCCTAACCTGTCAGATATTATGTCCTACTGACCAGACACCACCGCTTCCTTGACGGGATCCCTTTGTTGGAAGGGGCAGCCCTGTGAGTGGATGAGTTGACAGAAAAAGGCTCCTGCCTGTTGCCAGTTGCCAGGTTGGGACACTACTGCTTGCCGTGTTGAGTGCTATGAAGTCAAGCGCCCGTAACATCTTTCTCCCTCCAGGCATTAAATCTAGCTTCAGAAGCCTTTGTTAGGGCACTACCATTTCTTGTCTGGCTACTGCACCCTTTGTGGAACACCTCACCAGCTCCAGACCTGCTGCTATCTGGGGTGGCCTCCTATCTCTGCCCCACCCTCTGACACCCTGCTGTTCGTTAGGCCCTGTTGATGCCACAGAGCACACATGCAGGAGGAGGACAGGAGCCACCTGAAATGCCAGACACTCCTTTTACTGTTACCTGGTGGGGAGGAGGGGACCTGGGACCCCTAACATCACTGGGGCAGACCGCGCTTGCAGAAGTGGGTAAGGGGGAGGCTACCTTTCTTAAAAGCCTTGAGAGGGTAAAGTCTCCTTGGGCTTATAAAAAGGCTGGTGTTTGGGGTTCCAGTGAGGAAGAGAGGGGGCTGTAGCCGTTTGTGGTTGGACGTGTTTTTCTCATCCCAAGTCATCCCCACCCCATTCTTTTGCTGGTTTTGTAACTCCCGAGGCTGGGAAAGAGCCACGTGGGATGGGATTCAAACATTGGCTATCTGTTGGGTAATGAATTGTCTCTTCCCTTAGTTTAAAATGAGTGTCCTGTATCACTTTACACAGTTGCTGGAGTCAGGAATCAGGAGTGGTTAGAAGGGTGGTCTAGCCTAGGGTCCCCAATACGCTCCCACTGCTCAGGCTTTAGGCATTTGAAAGCCTGACTGGGCAGGAGGTCTGTTTCCAAGACGTGGGCCTCTCCACAGGACACTTGGGAGTTGGAATTATGCAAGATTTGAGATAGGGAAAAACAAAACAAAACAAAACAAAACAAAAAGAGTCAGAGGCCAGGGTTCTTTTTCAGCCATATTTGTTACTCTTATCACCATGGAGATAACCTTCGGAAACAACTTAGCAGAGGAAAACTTCCCTTTGGCTTTCGTTTCAGAGGGATTCAGCCCACCAAGGTGGGGAGAGTGCAGAGAAGTGGTTTAGCCATGGCGGTGGGAGCCGGAGGTAGTGTCTGCTCACACTGCAGCAGTTATGGGGTGGGCAGAGAGAGCAGGCCAGAGGACAGCAGTGGGCACAACCCTCACAAGCTTCCACCAGCCACACGACGCCTCCTGAAGACTATTTATAGCAGTGGTTCTCAACCTTCCTAACACCGTGACCCTTTAATACAGTTCCCCATGTTGTGGTGACCCCGAATCTAAAGTCATTTTCATTGCTACTTCATAACGGCAATTCTGCTACTGTTGTGAAATATAATGTAAGCATCTGTGTTTTCTGATTTTTCCCTGTATTTTTCACTGTTCCCCCCCCACCCCCCAGGGTCATAGGTGAACCCCTGAAGGGGGTCGGGACCCACAGATTGAGAACCAGTGCACTATGACCTTCAGAACAGGTGACACGCTGGGAAGCACGCCCTGGATGAGATCTGGTCGGGGGGCCTTCCAGAGTAACAGCTGTGGAAGTGACAGTTCCACTTCTATTTTCTCTGTCCCTCAGGAGATGGCCTGTGGAGGGAACTTCAAAGACAACATTTCAGGAATCATTTCTCGAGTCTGAAGGGACTCTTCACCTCCCGCTCTTTAGTAGCTGGATAGGTCAGATTGACAGGACCCATAGGAGATCAAAATCAGGAGGAGGTGACGACGGCAAAGATTTAAAAGGCACAAGGAGCTGATGAAGAGGCATGAGGCAGAGCACCTTAGAGAAAGTTCAGGCAGGATGCCCTTCTGGCCTCGTGGAGGCCAGCCAGAGTGTGTCTCAAGAGTCTTCCATGAGAAGATTGCTAAAGGCACACGTTCTAAACCTACACGGCCCACATCCTAACAGCCATGTGAAGACCTTCCTCTTGCAGAGAAGATTTTCATTAAAGGTTCCTTAACCCACTGCCTGTGTGGATGGCTTGTCAACTGGAGGGCGTTCTATTATACCCTGCACCATCCCTTCCCCCCAAAGACGAGACCACGAGTGAAGCTGTGTTTGGGTGTCAGCCATTGAGCTGTGTATCTCTCTGTTGCCCCCCCCCCCCCATTATGACTCTGGTAAATTCACCTGCGGACAGTCCACCCCGTCTCATCTGTGCTGTTCAGAAGTACAGTGGCCACCACGGAATGAGTGGGGAGCAACTTCACAGAGAGGGGCGCTGGCATCTAGCTGCCATGTGTTCTCGTGGCTCGGGAGACCCGAAGGATATGTTTTTATTACACAGAAGATGACGATGGTTTCCTTGCAGCTGTGTCAAGGGGGTGGAGCAAGCATTTTCCTAAAATAACCAGGAATCGAGAGAGGAACCCAACTGGGGCAGGTACAGGGATGGAAGGCACGAGAGTGGATCTCCCGTGAGTAAGCAGAGCAGAAGAAGACAAGCTCCAAGGTGAAGGAACTTACCCAGGATCATCTGGTGTGATCTCAACAGTGACTTGTCCAGGGACGCTTTTAGCTTTGCCATGGCCACTTGCCTAGGCCAGTGTAGAAGCCTAAACCGCCACAAAGGAGGCGGGGGGAGGGGGAGGAGAGGTTGGCTATCAGGGAGGCTTTAGGACACTCTAACACTGAGACATGTCCACACACACACCACAACAGAAGAGCCATGTCCTAGCAAAGCTCCAGAGACTGGTACAGTGGGGGAGCCGACAGACAGACAGACAGACAGACAGACGCAGACAGATGGGAAGCCTCAGGGTGAACTGGACTCTCAGATAGGTCACCCTCTCAGCGTCAGGGAAGCTCAGTGTGTGATTTTACACTGTTGAATAGGGAGGTGAGGTTGTTGCAGGCGGATGTACAGAGGGGACAGGGGTTATGGTATGCAGCCTAACCAAGGATGCAGGTTTAGCTGATCTCCACAGGAGTGGGCTCTGTAGGACGCAGTTCTCAACCTGTGAGTCGCCACCCCTTTGGGGGTTGAGTGACCCTTTCACAGGGATTGCATATCGTATAGCTACACGTTAGATATTTATATTACAGTTCATAACAGTAGCAAAATTACAGTCATGAGGTGGCAACAAAAATAATTTTGTGGCTGAGGAACTGTATTAAAGGGTTGCAGCACTAGGAAGGTTGAGAACCACTGCTGTAAGGGCTCCATCTTCGGGCCAAAATCATCTGGGAGGAGAAAACTATGGCGGGCATTTTCTACACACACTGTCACCATTTGCAATAGGACCAGGAGGAAGGCTTTGCCATTTCCCATGGGTCCCAGGCATTGGAGCCCTTGATATGGCCATGCCCTTGTCAACCACACACATCCACTCGGGCTTACACACAGCCAGGCCTTTCTCCACTCTCCACGCAGACGACAGGCATGACAGAACAAATCATGCAGCCTGTGTGGATTTTTGTTGGAGGAAAAGTGTTCTGGGCCCATTTGTGTGGACACTCTGCTTGAAATTACAGGAAGGCAACCAACACTCAGAGACCAAGAAGCTTCTAACTCAGGCTTGGACAGAAGGAGAGCTAGAAGCTGTCTAGTGTGGAAAGACCATCCTGAGGAGTCTGTAGATGTGGAGGGAACCCTCAGCGAAGAGGAAAACAGGAGAACTCCAGGGCAAGGGGATGTTACTGGCTCTGTACCTCAGCACAAGAGGCAGGGAACCGGGAGCACAGGGGGACATTGGCTCAGTTAACACCGGAGGATTGCAGAAGCCCAAGGCCCAGTGGTGGTCTTGGCTGCAGGCGTGAACATGTTCTGGGCATATTGTGCAGTATGGTCTGAAGGCTGATGAGTCTGGCCAAAACAGGACCCTCCTTCCCCTTAGTTGTCAGGAAGGCAAGAGTGAATGGCAACCACATTCGGAAGTATGTACGCCCCAGCCACTCCATGCTGGCTTAGTATCTTTCTTGGGTATGAGGGGAGTGGATTACACTGGGGATTATGGTCTTAGGGTTCAGGCTGGGGAGCTGTAATTCCCCTTCATCCAGTTCATCCTAGATAAGTTTCCTTTCTGGACAGCTCAGGTAGGGAGCTCTGCTGACTAACTCCCCTTCTCTGGAGATCAGTCACTTATACTTTGGCATGAATACTTCCTCAGTGACATCTCATCTGTATTGGCCTTTGATGCTCTGTCCGTATCCGTACAATACAATGCTCTTCGCCCATTTAGGAGATCTCTACTTATTACAAACTCAAATAGCAACAGCCAGTGTTTCCCTGTGTACATTCTGTTCCCAGTACACGGCTGAATGACAGTACGTAGACAGTTCATAGAATTCTAGGAGAAGGAGTATTCTTGGTATTTCCTTTGATGACTGGCACACTCAATTAGGCTGTAAGCCCCCTCGTGCTGACTATAGAAAGTTAGCCTATTTTGTCCCCTTGGAATCTAAGTAGTTCCTGGTGAGGGAGACAGTACTTGTTGAGAAGCACAGATGCTCACATAGCTGGTCTTGGCCAGCCCTGGGAGCTGAGACCCCAGGGTGAGGAGGACAAGGGGCTTCCCATTTTGACTTTTGGTCTCAGGGCTTGGGGAGCAAAGGCTTAACTTGTCAGTGCAGCCACTTCATAGATTATGGAAATAAGCATTCAGAATTCCTGGTCATGTTTCTGGGATCTAAGTCTTCACTGACCAAAGCCAATGCTGCAGGAAGTTTCCCATTAGGGGCGGGAGTTACCATATCTGTGATCCTTGACCTTTTTCTTGTCTTTTCTTTACTCAAATGTTGGTCCCCTTGACAACCATCTCTTCCTTGTAAGGGTGAATGGAGGTCGATTTAAGTGAGGGACACAGTCTTGTGAGGCTGTTAATGTGAGCTTGTGTGCTTGTGAAGGGGCAGTGTGTGTATGCATGGGCTGTGGTGTAGCCTAGGTGTTGTTTGAAATAGAGTTGGACTGGGCAGCAGTTGGCGAGTAGCGCCCTCTGCTGGCCACAATGGGAACAGCACTCTGTCTTCCTAAAGTCTGGGTGGCTTGAGGCTCCCGAACTCCTTGGAGTTGCTTCTGGAGCTGTTCAGTCCCGGTCAGAGTGTTTGTTTGTGTGCTTTGGGTGATCTCGAGGATTCTTGCTGGGGTAGAGGGTGGGGGACTTGTGGTGTGGGTGGTGTGGACCTGAGGTTTTTTTTTTTTTTTTTTTTAAGATTTATTTATTATATATAAGTACACTGTAGCTGTCTTCAGACACACCAGAAGAGGGCATCAGATCTCATTACAGATGGTTGTGAGCCACCATGTGGTTGCTGGGATTTGAACTCAGGACTTCTGGAAGAGCAATTAGTGCTCTTAATCGCTGAGCCATCTCTCCAGCCCTAGACCTGAGTTCTTTTTTTTTTTTTTTTTTTTGTTCTTTTTTTTTTTCTGGAGCTGGGGACCGAACCCAGGGCCTTGCGCTTCCTAGGCAAGTGCTCTACCACTGAGCTAAATCCCCAACCCCCTGGACCTGAGTTCTTAAGGACCAAGTTTAACACTTTAACTTCTCTGACACCCACCACAGAGCCTTCTAGCTCCTTGGGCAAGGCTGGCTATACAGGGGACATCTTCCTGTGCTGTGAGGAGGGACATGGCAGGATCCAGCAGTCTATGGAGGTTTTTCTGAGAGGGGGATTCTCCACTTCTC